>NC_054066.1:11501858-11653229 GCF_017639655.2 Falco naumanni | reverse complement strand
CCCTCTGAGTGGAAAGCTCTTGCTAAAAGAGTCTAGTTTTGATGTCCCACTCACCAGGCATACCGCGCTGACCTCTTGGTCCTGGGGGTCCAGGGGGTCCCTCATCTCCTTTTTCACCAATTGCATTATCATAATACTCCGTCTTAAGAGAAAGATGGCAAGTATGAAGGGAAAAGCACAGTACCTCATATTGAGCATTTTGTTAGAACAATGTTATGATCTCATTCATAACTTTGATGTTGTGATACCATGAGACCTTTCTAATCACACAGTATTTCCAAGCAGCCAGAAATGAAGTCATAGTTGTTATACACAGATAATACCAAGAGACCTGTACAAATAGATGAGGCTGGGATTTTGGCTAAACTCCTCGACTCCCAGAGAACTCCACTGCCTGCAGATGCAGTTACACAGGCAAGGTATAAGCTGGAGACCCAATTGTGAATATTACAGCATCATGAAACGAAAAATATTCTTGAAAGAAATCTCTAGGAATCACTTAGTTTATTCCACTGCCTCAAAGCAGCAGCACCTCTGTCTAGACTACTCTTCTAAATAATAATAATGAAACCAGACAAAAATCAACCACTTAAATCACACATGCATTAAAAAGTCATTCCTATAAAAAGTAATATTCAATTTATTGAAGTTTAGTATCATGACGTTTCAAAGTTTCTACAAGTTATAGACAAAAATCAAAAGGCAATTTGCAGTAACTTTTTTTTTTTTTTTTTTTTTTTTTACAACTACAAATTTTTGCTCTTTTCTGGATTAATTTGCATGGGCATCATTAGTGGCAAATCAGTATTATTATAATTCCTGTGCCTTCATATACAAATATCACACTGAAATTTAAACTACCTACTAATGCACCAAATTTAAAATTAATTAAAAACTGCTTAAAATTCAGAATTTTTATGTTTCTCCTCTAGATTTTTTGAAAAAAAGTGGGGGTTTAGTACTCTGACAATATTACAAATGATTCAGCTTTTTATAAAATTATTTCTTTTGAACAATTTGGGCAGAAGGTTTCCATTAAGTGTGCATGGGGCATTTAAGAAAGCCACTAGCGAGACAGCATGACTAGACAAAGAAATTGTACTCGCAGCATCTCTTGCTTTCTTTAAAAGGTCTTCTTTGGATTTTAAAAATAACATCACCTATTCTGGAACTGGTTAGAGATTGGTTTAAAAATCAACTCCTGTGAATTTTTGTAACTGCTCTGTGACAGTCCAGACTTCTGCTAAAATTGCTAGAACTGAGTGAGGTCTAACCAGGCCCTCATGTATCCAACTCCACATGAAGGAAGATGCCATCTCTGTGAGACTCCCAGGAACATCAGTACGTCAAGAAAGCCATGCCTCTATTAGCATCAAGGGACATCTGTTATTGCCTCATACAGCCAGTTCAGCTTATTTTTATTCCAAAGGTTTATAAAAAAGATATAATGAAGATAGTTTACACTTACTTGACCAGAAGCTCCAGGTGGACCTTTCATCCCTTTCACCCCCTTCATCAAACGACAGAGATGGGTTTATTTATTAAAACAATACATTACATGAAATTTGGTACCCACTGTTACTTCCGTACATTGCTTATAACATTAAATGAAAACTTCTGCTCCTGACCAGTCCTTCACCAACCCTGTCTCTGTTTCTTACACCACTGTTCAGCCACATACACCAAAAACTACAGGAAAACATCAGCAGGCATAGATGGACACCAGTTCAGACACATGATCTATTTCAGCTGATCCATTCCCTATTCCATGATATCATGACTTGTCATCTGTTAGGTAAATTAAAACATATTGTATACACAGTGATAAATAAAACAAAATAATAACCCCAAAACATATCTTATTCTCACCCTCAAAAGCAACAACAAAACCATTAGACAATACCTTAGCTCCTTGCCTTCCAGCCAGTCCTGGTTTGCCCTGTTCCCCCTTTTGTCCCTGCAGGTGACAGCACACAATTTTATGAGGATTCATCTCTTAGCACTGTCATCAGTAAGATTTAAAATGGAAAGTTTTCATTTTTCATGGTGATGGCAAGGTGAATGTGACTTGCTCAAAGGAAGAAATCTCAGGGAAAGACTGCATTTGGGGTACATTTCCATATTGGTGGCAAATATTGCATGTCTTTCATCCAAACCTGGCCTTGTAATGGCACACTCCATCAATCCCCAGGTGGAGCTGCTCTGGATAACACAAGTGTAGGAGGTTCTGGTTTGTTCTCCCTCTGCAAACTACAATTTCTGAAAGGGGAGAAACTGAACACAATGTGAGACACTCACATTCACAGCTCCCTCTCCCAGAACTTGGCCAGTCTGCATGATGGTGCTGATCTCAACAGGTGTCAGCAAGACCAGGAGGAAAAACAGTGCTGACTGCTCCTAAAGCTTTCTGCAAGTGCATACATGCCAGGAAAAGGGGCTTCTTAGATGCTTACGCAGTTGAATGCACTGTTAGTTAGTAAAGTTGAAATATGAACAGACCAACATCTTTGTCATGACCGGAAGTTTTCTTTCTGTTAGCTGAGACAGTAGAGCTTTGCAGTCTCATTCCACATCCTTTGTCAAACTGGAATGCATTTAGACTGTCTGCGAAGGTTGTTTTGGCACGATGATGTTTTCATAAGATAGATGTGAAAAGGGCTATTCTGACAGTAAGAACTGTGATATTTGTAAGGTCACTGTGACCCTAATGATGTTGTTAAAGGGGAAGAAGTGTAAAAAAAAAAAGAAAAAAAAAAAAAGACATTTGAACCACTTTAGCTTTTAAAGTTGTAACCAAACAAGATCATTTTGGTTATAAAACAGAGTATCTTAAGAATTACATGATGACAAGATGACACTTTTATTTCTATCAGTCAACTTGTTTCAGGCCAAGGCAGCTGTGACCTTGACAATAACTTTTCTTTGTAAAAGAATGTCTTTGATTCTAGTGATCAAAAATCATTTGTTTTGCTTCTTTATTAATGCTGAAGATATAACCCTTTTGCAAAAGTTTCAGTATGACTAACCAGAATTCAACTCAGTAGAATTAATTTTACATAACTTGGACCGCGTCTCAAACTTATTAGCTAGTCAGCAGCAAGCAACAGGTCTTTTTATTTTACACAGAAGAGACATCATCTGTGATATGAGCTTCTCTTTCCTGCATAAATCTGTGAGGACAGGATATGTCCCAAGGCCAGCCATGTGAAAGGAAACGTTTCACAGTGTATGTAAATCAACACTTTCAAACACATTCTGCAACGTGGAAAACCTGCAGCAGGAAGATATCACTGTGATAAACAGACCACTGTTACTTAGAAAGTGTTTAGAAGGCTTCCTTCATTACCGGTAAGCCAGGTGGACCCGGGGCACCGTCTTTTCCAGGTTTACCCTACAAAGGTAAAACAAAAAATAAAATAAAAAAATTAAAATCAAAAGAGGGGTCATTGCATTCAAAAAGCAACAACTACATGCTGTGCATATAACTGTATTTTAAGTCTTTATAAATTTTGAAAAGACATTTGGTTATTTTTTAAATGTTCAATATTTCTAATTATAACCAACGTTCATAAAACTCTACAAAACAGGGATTAAGATATTCCCTGAATATTTCTCCTCCCATGGAAGATCAGTTGAAGCAGACACTTCACTAGCGCAAAATGCCAGGCAAGTGCAGAAATCTTGGTGCAAAATCAGGTCCTTGCAGAAGCATAACAAATAAAAAAAAAAACCAATACAGCAGCTAGTATAATTTCTAATGGTGAGCATGAAAAGATACTGAAGGGAAACTTTTCTCTTACAGGAAATGGGGTTAAGAGATGACTTGAAGAGAAATTATTTAATGAAAAAGAATGCACTTCAAAAGGTATTTGAACTAGGACAGTAGACAGAAAAGTGAAAAAAGTAGGCAGCAAGCCAGAGTTATCTGCTGTCTCCTATGGTACACAGTGAATTAGGCAGCTGTCTGCTGAAGTCCTGGTATCTAGGTGTGGCAACAACACATGTTAAGCAATTCATAACAATAACAACAAAAAAGACAACAAATGGAAGGGAAAGAAGGGGGGGCAAATGGGCAGAAAAACAGAAAGAAAAGAAAAGATAAAAGGGAGGTGGAAGATTCTGAGCTCAGAACAACAGGGAAGAAAGAACCTTTAAGAAATCGTTTTTGCACAGAATAAATCACTGGAACACAAAAAAATTTTGAAAAAGATGACCAGACTGTGAATCGGGATGTAAGCACCAGAAAAAACAGCAATACTCAAAAGATGGCAGAACTAAACCACAGGTGATACTCTGGAAGAGAAGAAGGGGAGCTGGAATGATGTCACCAAAGGTTCAAAAATCGCACAAAATAGTATTTTTTTCAAGAACATAAAATACACAGCCATTTGATATTTTGTGCTCACTGATGTAATTTCAATAGCAAAAGGAAACATTTTATTTTTGTTTTAGACTAACCAGTAAGTCAGTGTCTTAACAAATTTTTATTTCCTTAGCATTCTTCAAGGTCAATAGGCAGAAAAGCAAGGATGCCTTACTTTCTCCACAAAGAAGGAAGGGAGGAATCAGTTAAGAAGAGTTCTAGAAAATACTGCATGACAAGACAGGGCTTTTGCAAACAGAAGGGATAATATGGAAGAAACACAGAAGATGGAGGAAGAATAATACACATGGGATAGCAAGAACTTTTAGTACTTTACACCAGTAACTCAAAAATTTTATAATGTATATGAATAATAACAATCAAGTTGCTCTAGAGTATCATAATCATTATAGCACCATACAACTGAAGGAAGAACAATCTACAGGTAGTATTGGTCTTGTCTTTCTGCCTTTCATTATGGAAAAGAACTCATTGCAGCCACAAGAATAATGGGGAAAGTTTCAAAATATATATGTTTGGACTGAAACACTTAGTTTGAAAATTGTTTTTCTTAATATTGCTTTCAAAATGTATTTGGAATCAAGACGTTTTATTCAGAAAATGTCATGCAAGATTTTGATTTATTTGGATATTTTACAGTTCTCCCCTGACTACATATTGGTAAAGTTATGAATTCATACATTTTTAGTTACTAAGAACCCACATCTTTCATTGTTTAGCTTTTATCTGAAAGTTTGAAAGCCATTTGAAGGCAAAATGGTAACTTACGATCTAACTCTCTTCAAAATGTAGATATTCTCAAGTAAATTCTAATGTGTATGCTTTTTAAAATAAACATGATTTTTCCCTCATATTATCCTGTTAACAGAATAACTCTCTTATGACAACTTTTTTCATGTCTCCACACACCTGCTGGTTGAGCATAATAATTTATGTCTGCTGCCTTAACTAAACCCAACGTTTATAATTCTCTTCTACATATACACTGGCACTATAAAGCCAGTGCATGTTCAGAAGAACACTTTTTTTTTTTTTTAAACGAAGTTTCAACAGTAGAACCTTTACAGCAAAACAAATAGAAGTGCATCCACCAACAACTGACCTTTACTTCATGTACTCATGGTATGTGAACTTCTAAGAATTGTCAAGTTTTCAGCTCTCTAGTCTAGTTTACTGGATGAAAGAGCTTTTGAATTGAAGAAAATTTGCTCTGAGTGGCACTGAAAGAATAACTGGAGAGCAACACTAGTGCAAAACTGCTGTACAGAAAATACTAACAGATGCGTATTCAATTGTTTGCACATACCTGGGCTCCAGGTTCTCCTTGATCACCCTTTTCACTTTCAGAATCACCAACCGGCCCCTGTAACAAAACCACACTCAAGATACACATATTTTGAGAGTCACATTTTGTAAATTAAATATACCTTTTATAATTTTTTTGTTTAATAAAGTGTAAAAACAAAGTACAGCTAGAATACTATGAATAGGTATTCTATTCATTAAAGGTTGGAATAAGTACTGTAAATACTGGACTCTTAGGAGCAGCATTTACTAGGTGATGTTGCCTGAACATCTGGATTTAAGGGATTTATTCCTGGTCACTTACTGTAAACCCCATTGGCCCTGGAAGTCCTCTTGATCCTTTTTCTCCTTTCTCTCCTTTCAAATCCTATTACACAGAAAATAAAAATTCAGTATGGCTTCTTGGGTTTTTTTGTGCTTACCATAACATTCATGTTTTACAAACAAGAAATCCTTATGTCACCAGCAAGCTTCTTTAAGCAGAGACAGTTCTACTTAAATGACTAAGAAACAGAACTTCATATTGGTGCTCCTGCCTAGGTCTATGATGTTTGAAAAGAAACTGGCTCTGCACATATTTCGGAACATAGCGAGCTCAAAACAGCCTACCTGTGATTGCAGGCAAAGGAATTTCAGTAAATACCCCAGACATGGCAACAAATTGCAAGCAAAAACCAAATAGACCTTAATTGCTTCACTGGAGCTACAGCTACCTGCAATATGTAAATGCAGTAGCTACCCACACAATATTTGCCTCTGTGGGCTCAAGATTGGATTAGCCTGCTGTGTAGTATTATTATGTATTAGGCCACATCCTCAGGTCATTGTAAAGGCAAAGTTTATGGGCTGCCTAATTATTAAGCAATTAGACTCATGCCCCAAACTACTTATGTAAGTTTTGAGGGGTTTTTAAACCTTAACACACAACGTCTCTGGAAAATTGCCATTCCCCCTGAATAAATTGCCACAGCTGTGACTGAGAAGTGCTCCAGATGGTCCATATCTGATTTAAACAGGGAAGAGCTGCTGTGCCTAAAAGAAGAGACAGATTGCAGAAGCAAAGTTCAGCCTTTCCTCATACAGTCTTGATGCAAAATTCACTTTTTATTTTAGTACATAATGGAGAAGGAGTTTTGATAACTCCATGTATTAAGATGCAAATTAGTAAAGGAAAACAGAGTCAAGAATAAGCTGAAGACTTGTTTGTTAGTATGTGAAGGTTTAAAAATGTGTACCTGTTTAAGTTCTATATGAGAAAAAAATGCAAGAATTTTAATTCACAAAACAATATTTAAAATGAAAGCTATATCAGAGTATTTCTCCAATACTCATTGTTTTTCCAACACTTTTCCATGTTCCAGTAAACACAATGAGAAAATAAACTATGAAATGTACATGTTGTAAGCTTTTGTGAAACTCTGGTAGCTCAGAGTCCTGATATTTTCAGTGACAAGGCCCAGAGGTCAGCACAGCTGTGGCTTTGATAGCCACTCAGAAAAATCCATGTTGATTTTGTGAAGCTAAAAGTGATTTACTCTTCATGTACTTAGAGATCCACAGCAGGTGGGTTACTAATAAGCACTTAGCATTCCACTGGTATCATTTAGATGTTCACGTGAATACACAGGCTTCAGCTGAGCTGGCCCTACAGACACACTCTAGGAAGAGCTTAGTATCTAACTAAACAAGTCCAAAAAAATCTTAGGATGGGTAAAAGGAAATGTTACTGGAACAATGAAAATTAAAATGCCCCCTCAAAGTAAAACCTAGTAAAACACATTATCTGAACGTGATGTTTAATGATTTTACTACCGTCATGTTGTCTGGTCCACTTAATGTCACAATAACTGTTCCTGGTGGTCCAGGGGGTCCCGTTAATCCAGTGTCACCCTTGAAAGAAAAAAAGAAAAATAGAGCAAATGCAAGCAGCAGTGTGTTTCAAATTATTATTGCTATACTTTTGAGATTGTGAAAATTTTTCTGCCATTACACTTAGCTGTTGATACAGTAACACTTCTCTTTGCTTGCTATTTGTCTTCCAATAAAAAAGTCATATGGAAGACTTCAGACTACTGTGACAAACTTCTAGCTGAGAAATATAAAAATCCATATGCAAATTTTAGCTTAAATTTTTAACTTTTATTTTAAATTAGCTTACAATTTGCTTATTTTAAAAGGTTATACAACCATTTTCACTCTACATGAAATAAAAGTATCTCCTTGATTATAATTTTTGTCTCAATTTGACTGAGCAAATCAATAAAATACACGAACAGTTTTTGGTGACATCCTCAAAACTGCAGTCTGTGTGTTACAGGGAGATGACTTCAGTATAGCGCTGACAGCTAAGATTAGCTTTCATATTTCCTTAACCAAAAACCTTAATATTGCAGTACGCTTTTTCACTAGGGATCTTTTAGAACAGGGGAAGTCCTAAATGTGATCTTTCCTGTGGACCTCAATAAAACAACATCCATAATTTCCAGTGATTTTAATTAAGCCTGTTGAATGCCTTTACATGCACTTGCAGCATAACAGCAAAGAATGCATCACACTCATAAGGAAGAAAGATGCTCCATGGTCACCTGAGCTAGTGCTAATGAATAATCAGTTCTATTTACAGAAGTTTTTCCAGGAAAATCCTAGAACATTCCCTGTAGTAATTACAAAGTTAAAACCAACCCCACTGTCAGATAGGGCTGCTTCAGTTCACAGCTGAATTTTTGCAGGTCAGTTAGCATAATTATGAGATGCCTCAAGTTCCTGAAAGCATCCTGTAAGGACATTCAGATGGACTACACTAGTCCTCCAACTGCAGGCTGAGGTCCTGAGAGACAATATATTCATTCGTAGTCATTTCTAGCTTAATGTCAGTTATACAGGGAATATGGATGACAAGTCATCCAATTTCTATTCAAAATCTGGGAGGTTTTCTAGCATCATAAAGCCTGACACTGAAAAGATGTTGGCCATAAGAAGTTGTGAGTCTACAGATGCTCTATATTTACCAATGTTTACAAGCTTAGATAAGCATTTAGATACACCGTGCAAATTATATATAAGTTAATTTTTATGCTATGTGTTAGTAAATATTAACTACTGGCTCCTTTTAGGTTTCTACCCTTCCATCAGGAAGTTTATATCATTAGCTTTTATGTGAAAACAGTTTGTCCTTCAATATTAATTGCCATGTTTTCATTTTCCAATAGAACACTTCCACAGACACACTGAAAATTTTTATTTCACAGTACTTACTTACCCAAACATTTCCCCATAGTATAACAAAACCCCCCAGAAAACAGAAACAAAACAGAAAAAAAATGTTAAATGTTAAGCATTTTATACAATTACCTTTCTTCCTTTGGTTCCTATCACTTTCAGTCCCATAAGACCCTGTAAAAAAACCCAAACCCCTAAATGTTATTTTAGTTTTAAAAACACCTATAAAATGAGTTAATTGATGTTACACATAATAGGAAGTTTTCATTTTTATTACCAATCTGAGACTACCTTAGGTCCAGGAGGTCCTGCTACCCCTGGCATGCCCTAAAAAAAGGAAAAATTAAAAAAATTCCTTAACACAAAAAATTACACTCTTCAGCACCAATACAGGCGTTTTGAAGTACCCAGTTTTCACATGAGTGATACCACTGTTTTTATTCTTTTTTCCACCTTTACAACCATAAGTTGTTGTGAGTGGGTGACAGAATGCCTATATAATCTAGTTGCAAACATATACATCTCTCACAGTTATACACATTAGTATTTAAAGTGAATTTATGGGTAATTATTTGAAAATTAAAACATGCCTACATGGACAAGGATGCTTCTGAAAACATGAAAGTGCATAAAAATAATTAAAAGAAACTGAAAAAAAAAATCAGATGTATGCAGAAGGATATGGATGTTGCATACACATGTCTCTTGACCTCAAACAAGTCTGGGAGGGTCAGGTACTTGTACAATTCCATAGGTTTCTAGCAAAAAATCAAAGGTTAAAGTACCAAGTGAGACAGAAGTTCATACTCACTGAAGCTCCTGGAGGGCCCTGTGGTCCAAGTTCTCCAGGGTACCCTTGAGCACCCTGGACACCCTGCATATTAAAAGAGAAACAGGAGTAAATACCCTGGCAAGATTGTGAGCAAACCACAATGCTAAATTCAATGGACCGAATAACAAACAGAGGAGCAGCACTGCCTCTGGATTTCCTTTTCATGTCTCAGGATAACACAGAAGTATAATCCCTCCTCACTGCTTCATTGGTTGGTGTATGTTTTGAAACATGAGAAAACATATCTGTTCTAAAACTAAACCACTCGAGGATGTATGTCCTGTTTAACTGTGGACGTTCTCATAGTCCATACAGTCCCATTGCTAGCCCTAATAAGCCTCTAATCTTTTGAATATTCTATGCAATAAGTTCTATACTTTAAAGCTTTATTTTCAAAAAAATGAAAAATTAAAAATTATTATTTTCCTTTTAATTCAATGTCCTCCATTTATTGTAACAATCAAAAGAAATGTCTGCTCTGCCTTCTATCAATCTCCGTTTTAAAAATATGGATCAGAACGTCCTTTTTACTACTATAGAAGCTGAGCTGTTCTAATCTGTTCAGTCTTACTTCATGGGGAATTTTTGCAGTTGGACTAGGTGGTCATTGTAGGTTCCTTCCCGCTGAACTATTCTGTTCTATTCTGTATGTAGGGGAAACCCTCCAAAAGTGTTACCAATTTTTCTCCATGTATAAAGTTTTGTTGGTTGTCTGCAACCTGACTTCCCTACCTCACTTCACTAACAAAGAATGGAAACTATTGGTTCTGATGGCAAAATGAATTACTATTGTCTTGGTGTACTCTGTTTTGTAAAGTGAGAAGAAATACTTTAAATATATTGTATTAATCAGATTGTAGAATTAATAATTTAAGACACAGAATTATTTTCTCATTTAGAAAATTTTCAGATCATTTAAAAATATTATATCTATAAAAAAATATAAACCACTGACATTTTATATAATATAATTTTAATATATAACACATACTATATATAATGTGGTTTATATATATATAGATTGTTTGTGTGTGTGTGCATCAGTCTGAATTAATTCTGAATTACCTGAAGTCCAGGCACTCCTGGCAATCCAGGATCACCTTTTGCACCATATCCTTGGTTATATCCATCTGCAGGGAACCCCTGGATAATTGGATAAAAAGTTATGGTGTAGAACTCTGTGGTGGAACAAATCTTCTAATACAGTTTGTAGGGAATTAAGCAACATCAGAATTGCATAATGATGGCGACTTTCCACTATGGATAGTTTTACCTCTAAAAAAGATTTCATTAAACAGAATATATCTTTTTCAAGCATTTCAGTTCTCTGTCTGGAGCAGTCTTTATTTCAGACATACCTACATTACTCACCCACAGTCCTGACCGTCAATATATTTCTGGTACTCTTTATCCCTTTAAAATACTCTCTAGTGCATTTGCAGATTTCCATATCAATTCATAAGCTGTATGGGGGAGGGGCTTAGTTCCTTGTGTGCTTGAAAGTGTGAAATACATTACATGCAATAACAGTAGTTAAAGGGGGGAAAAAAACCTAAATACTGTTTTGTAACCTGGAGTGAGTGCAACTAGTACAGATGAAGCACCAAAGTTTGTGGTTGCTTCTTCTGGGAAGTAAACTGTTTCCTATACACAGAGATGTTAAGAACTCTTTTTCCAGCAGTGAACATGCACACACATTGTTGATTGTCCATAAATATTTCACATAGTATGATGTAAATAACTGACCTTCTCTCCTTTGATGCCATCAATACCCTAGGGAGAAGAACAATCATATTATTAAAAGAGAAAAGTGAAAGAGATAGTGGTGAAAGGGCACATTCTAAATGTACTTTAAGGTTGGCAATCTTGAAGTGATTTCTTTTCACAGACACAGTGTATAGCCAGATACATGTTTACTGTGCCAGACTTCAATTTAAGAAGAATGAGCATGTTGTTATGGAATACTCCAGTCTCACAGTTACAACTCTATAACTGAAGGCAGAACAGTTTTGAAGCCTGACCTTAAGAAACAAATCAATAATAATAAAAAAAAAAAATATCAGAAGAGCTGTTAAAGATCATGGTTAAAAGTTATTCAATTTGAAGCCACTGGAACTTGAGAGACAGCTTTCCTTTTCTGTTTGTTTAGAAGTTTCTTTAAAAACACGTTTCTACAGAGAAAAACCAAATCCTAGAGTTAAAGCAATGCAACTAGAACGAGAAGTTTTGGGTTTAATTCCTGGTTCTTATTGACTTAATTAGGCCATATCCTCAAAGATATTAAGCACAAACTGAAACTGTAATATATTAAATATACATTGGACACCTTTAAAGATGCAAGTGGTAAGTTTTCACGAGTGTGCCTTGAGACACTAAAGAGCTAACACCAGTCAATGAATTTACATGCACTCATTAACTAAGAAGTTAAGGCCCAACATGCAGCCGATAAACGCATTACCTTTAACTTTCTTTACCACACAGTTTTCATATTAATGTAAGTGGGGCGACCTATATATTTCAAACGTTGTCAATGTCTGCTAATGTGATGCTTTACACTCCTTCAGTGAATGGCTTTATGTGGCAGAAATGCATGCAATCATAAATTTCAGACACCTACTGGAATGCCTGGAGCACCTCTTCTACCTGGAGGACCTGGAAAACCTCGATCGCCCTGAAATTGGTAAGAGTGACTGTTAATGCATATTATTCTTTATCATTTGGTCTGATTTTAGCAAAAGTGATTAAAAAAGAAAATGTTAATGTTATCATACTAAAATTGTGAGTTTTATTACCACCATATTTGCTAGAAGGGGCACAGCCTCACTGTATGGGGTCTTGACTTCTATCCGAAACACCAAGCTTTATTAGCTATGTCAGATCAGTTCACTGTTTCACTAGAAATGCATGATTTCTTGTAGCAGGCACCCTTCTGACTCCTTCTTTCAGAATGCTGGAAGCATTTCTCATAGAGCATAGAATACCTAGTGAACGGTAACTTAACGTTAAACCTTTTAATTGCTTTCAGAATTTATGAATTGTCAACTGCAAGCTAGACAGTGGTGAAATAAAATTAACTAGCTATCTTTTCTATAACCCATTTCAACAGAGGGACAAGTTGGACAAAACTGGTTAGGTCACTTGGATTTGAAGAAAAAAGGTTTTATTTGTCAAAATATCAAACATTATTATTAACTTTTTAGCAAAGGCCATCAACGTGTATTATTTAATTATATCTCTTACACCGAAAGACAGCACTTTTCTTTCCTCTAGCCTCATGATTCAAAGTTTTCCTAATTGATAAAATCACAAACCAAAATAAATCAGCGTTGATGTACACTGGGAGGAAAATTGTTTTTTTGCCTGTTCCCAAGCATAGCAAAACACGATCTCTGTGATATTCAGCATGGTTTGTACCTTTGTGCCATTACATCCTGGAGCACCCGAGCGCCCAGGAGGACCAACAGTTCCCGGTTCACCCTAAAACAGAAGTGTGAAATTGACACAAGTTTGTTTTTACACATTCATATTGCCCTACAGCAACACTGGAAGAGTTTATGCTAGAGCAGTGTTTCACAAGACCTGACAGATTACAATGTGTTCTTAAATCATTACAATGACTGAGAATTGCTGATGTTAAGATTTTTATCTTTAGGCTAATTGACAGAGAGAATGCTCATGTTGAGACTAGAGTGAGCACATTGGGCTGAGGATAATTATGTGCTGAAGACTGTAGTAAGACAGAAACGGTTAAATCAGTTTCATTTTTACTTACTGGAAGGCCTGGGGGACCTGAAAATCCAGGTATTCCTGGGGCTCCCTGATGATATAAAAATAGAAGAATAATGCAAATATTAAGCAAAAGCTCATGATGCAGTTTTTCATTTCTTATGAATGCAACTATGATTCTATCAAAAGACCAGTGTGTTCTTAATACTTCTGACTATGACCAAGTATAATAGTGGCTTATGTACTGTTCACAAAGACTGGTTTTGCCCACAGAAAAAAATCCAAAACATCTCTTTATGGAATTCCAGCCTGACTTTTTCCACAGCACACCCCAATATAGTATGAACCTTGTACATAAAGTGTAGCGAGAAAGGTAAAAGTTAAAAAAATAGATAATGTGTATACTCTGTGTCATAAATTTTAAGAATACTTTAAAATCATATATAATAATTTAATTTTCACAAATTACTGAACCAAGATGGCATTTAACATGACATCTAATACATACAAGTTTGTTTAAAATATAAATACTTACTCGTATACCTTTGGGTCCAGCTAAGCCTGTAAGCCCTGGAGAACCCTAGATCACAAATGGAAAAATAACGTAGTTCAATATAACTGAGAAAAAGAACATATCTGTCAACGATATGTGCAATATTTTTAATGCCAATGTGCACATGAAACTATTTAAATAAATGATTTGCCTATTACAGACACTAAAGCAAACAAGCATTTAATACAACTTGCATAAATCACGGTGTCTTGCCCTCCCTTCCAGTGTTTACAGGGAATATATCATAGAATCACAGAATGGTTTGGTTTGGAAAAGACCTTGAAGATCTAGTTCCAGCCCCCCTGCTATGCGCAGGGACACTTTCCACTAGACCAGGTTGCTCAAAGCCCCATCCAGCCTGGCCTTGAACACCTCCAGAGATGGGGAACCTGTTCCAGTGCCTCACCACTCTCAGAGTGAAGGGATATATATATATGTCTCATCATAGGTCAAAAAAATAACAGTCATGGTATGTTGAGAAAGCAGTTGCTATGGCTCTGTTCAAACTGTGAGTCCTGGAAATGCTTCCCTATGAGGAAATAGCTGGAAGGCTCCCAGATATGGGTGATGTCCATGTAATGATCAGGTATATGCATATACCAGCCCCTCTCACCTGCACTGTTGTGCATAGAAAGGAAAGCCAGGAGCAGGCTGAAAGGGGGCTAAGCAGGATGGGAGAGCAAGGCTGAAAGGAGACAGCAAAGCATGCCACAGCACAGTCTAGACAGAACCTGCTAGAATTCTTTCAAGGTGCTTAGAGCTTTACTGATAACAAGAAGTTTTTATCATTTCCAGAAAGGAAATGGGGAATGTACCAAACTGCATAGCTCCTAAAATCCTGGTATGGATAAGTGCTGGAGCCACATTAGTGCAGGTCATAGACACAATTTGATTGTGGCCCTACTCTCCTGATTTATACTGTGGCTGAGTTCACACTATATTTACACACAAGTAATTTATTCATCAGAGTCATCATAATTATTTAACAATGACAGCAAGAGTACTGTTCCTGAAGACAAATAGAAATATTTTTTTTAATGAGCAATTTATTTGTTTTTTCTGCTTATGCAGGAGGCATTGAAAATTCATATTCAGCCTCAGTTTAGGCCTATAGGAAAGAAAGCAAGCCCAAATCATGGAAGCCACCCTCTCCATACTGCAGGCAACTAGGTATTTCCTAAACAGACCAAGATTTATCTTTAAAACCATCTTTCCCTTCAAATTTTCTTAAATCTGTTTTTCATATTTGTCTCAGTAGTAGCTCGTTTCCTCTCTTTCCATCAATAGGTGTCAGAGTACACTGCTAAGACAAAATTGAGGTTATGCTGCTAAAATCTATTTAGACCCATGTCCACTGCCTCCGGCAGTTCAGTCCACGTGCTTTAGCACTGGGCAATGGACAACTAACAACAAAAGCCCATGCATCAGCTACTTCAATTCAGTCAAAAATGACCATTGTAGCTGGTGACTACACAACATCCCTCACCTGAAACAGGTTTGGTTTTGTTTAGTTTTTAAAACAGAATTCTCTATCCAGTCATGACTCACTTTCACAGTCAAGCATGGTAGTTTCTCTGTGTGTCTCTCTCTGTATCTCACATACACACCTACCTTTGGTCCCTGTGGTCCTGGAGGTCCTTCTGGACCAGGAAACCCTCTGTGACCAGGTGGACCTGGAACACCAGGAAAGCCTTTTTCACCCTGTAAACATTAAGAGAATGAAGTTCTTAAAATATCTATGAATTCTCCTTTTGATAACTTATTTCTAAGGCATTCATTACTTTCAGTACCTCTTAACTTATACATATGTGTCTGTAGCAGATATATTATCCTTGCCCATACTGACCTGTTTTCGTGGTCCTGCCTATGTGCTGCCTAGGCCACATGGTACCACTGAAGTAACACGCTCATACAAATGGTTGAAGATACCAGAAGACAACAGTACTCCAGATTTTGCAGAGTACAGAAGTTAATTGCTAGCATTAAAAGTTTAAGAAAGCAGCTGATAATATATTCCTTGTTAATATTCCTATACTATGTTTAGTCCCTACAAGCAGCACAAATTCAAATCCATCATAGCAGCTCTAATTTGTAGTTGGCAAAATGAATGGCTGCTGCTGTACAGCAAGGTCAGCTCCAAATCCAATACGTCTCTTCATGAAAGCCATGGAAAGAAACAGTGGGTATCAAATGCAAGAAAAACATACAGCTAGAATAAGACAGTTGTTCTGAGTCTTAAGAGATTAACACACCCAATTATTTATTTATTTTTTTAAAATCAAGTTTAAATAACCAAAACATGTAAAGGAAACACAGAGGATTAAAGCTATAGAAATAGAATACATGAGGCTAAGTTACAGTGGAAGGGGCATTTTCAGTTTTTCAGTTAAATATAATGAAGATGCAAGTCTTATCTGGGTTAAAATAAAGTGCTTCAAGCCTAGAAACTCACGGAAAAGATGTTTCAACTCTTTAGATAGCAGCAATTTAGCATGCTCAATTTTACATCAGTGAAGATCTGTCTGAATTAAAAAAAATATTATTTAAAATATATAAATACGATCCAAGAATATTTTAACACAAATCAAAATAAGAATTGCATTTTTTTAGGAAGCGTCTGTGAGATCTGTATCATAAACCGGCACAGCTTTTTAAAACAAATCGTTTATTTCATCCACCAGCGTCCCAAGAAAAGCAAAAAAGGATGGTGCTATACCAGGACGTGCCACTGGAGGGGGCGTGGTACCGACTGACAGGACGACGAAAGCCGTCCCGGTCCGCCTACACTGAGCTTGCTACCCCCGCCCCAGGGAAGCCCCGGGGTGCTCTCCAGATGCAGAGCAGCACTGAGCTCTCCTGATAGCTTCACTTCCAGCACCGGCAATTTCATCCACATTTTCTTCTTGACAGATCAACAAGAGCAGACGATTCTCAGGTTGAAGAATTTCCTCACATTGAACAGTTATCAAAATATATTGATTAATGTAACTGTCCCGACTTAAAAAAGCTGCCTGAAAAACATCCGTGTAAACAACGATTAACTCCTACCTACTAATTGCTCAGTTGCTTTAATACGGAACTGATGGAAACAAGCTGTGGGTCTTCATTATTATTGATATTTCTCTTCTAGTGGGCAGCTTATTTTTTTCTCATTTTTCACCTGGTCTCAAATTTTACTTGTTAGGGCAAAGTGAGGTTAGACCAACTAAGAACATGAAAAATAACCACTGAGGTTTTACTGAAGAGTGAGTATTCCCCTTTCCCACTTATGAAAATACGTTTTAATAATGAACATACTTACTTTGAGAGAACTTTTCTCCAACACTGAAATGAAGCTTCCTAAAAGCAAGACTAGGAGTGTTTTCTGTGGTGTAATATGACAATTTTTCTTTGTAATAAAAGTACAGGAGGAAAGCAGTAATCCTTTACCAGCCAAATGTGTCATCAGTGGGACTGATCACAATCCTAAGTCTATACAGACATCTGAAATCTATTGATAAGGTTTAGTATCGTAATCACTGTGTCCACAGTTAGCCTGAATTACAACCACGACTTCTTTAATAATGCCCCTTTCATTTGCGAACCAGTTGTTTTTTTCCAACTGCAATGAAAGAATTTTTGGCATTTGTGTAATTCAGGTTTGTCTAAAAGCTACTCCCAGTCTCTGCCAACTGGCAACAGGCAGAGCTGGAGCTCTGTTACTTTTGATGCTGTTCCCTCACTGCTGGCAAGGTGTTTGTGATTAGAACCCAGACACTCATCCCCTGTGTTGGTTTGCAGATTTATCTGTTTGATGCCAGTGCATGTAGCTTTCCTTCAGGAACTAGAAACAGGGGCGGTGGGGAGATGGGCAAGGTCCAAAGATGGAAAAAGAGAAGCACTGAACATGACACTCTTGATGGCATTATGAAATTTGTAACAGGAGAGCTGGTGCCAGGGCAATGGTATCTGTGGGTATTTGTTAGCAGTTTGTGAAAGGGACCTAGCGCTTTGGACAGTTTTTCTGTTGGTGTTCAAATATCATGCAATGCTGTAAACCAACTAATATGTTTTTTTTAAAAAAAAAAACAAAACCAAAAAAGCTTTCTTAGTTAAACAGTGTCCCCAGAGCTATTTTAACATAATATAGTAAAGTAATGTATTCCTTTAACAATTCTCTGTAGACTCTGTTGACAGAAAGCCATCATACATTACATTCACTCACTTTATCAACTCAACTAACATGATTTTCAGGTATAAGCTGACCTTAAAAAAGGAAAAATATATCTGTTCTTACCTTACTACCCTTCATGCCATTGCAAAAGCAGGGACTTTTACCTTTGCATACACAGCTCTGAAAAACAAAAAGACAAACTTTACAATAATTTTTTTTCTCATTGTGTTGTTTAGCGAAGGGGAAATGAGATCTCAGTGGTTTTAGAAAGGTAAATATTTCATGGATAAACAACTTTAAAAGTTCATGAAGAGTGGCAATTCTCAACAGTGGAAAAGAGCTCATTATTCCTCTGTACTGTCTTTTGACACTAGTTTGATTTTATAGTTTAGGTAAAGGCCAAGAAGCCACACTTAACACCACTGGGGTTACAGTACCAGGACGAAGTAACATTCAAGAGTTTGGGCTCACAGCACTAAACTTTGATAATTCTTTAAAAAACTTACTATAGAAATGAACACATGTACTGATACTGTTTTAAATTACAGTTATATTCTTTTTATTTTAATCTATTAACCAATAATTTTCTGACTTTCTGTAGCTGCATTCACCTCCTGACCCTGCCACATGGTACTTAATACAATTACAAAGAAGCCTCAACTTTGCTGTTTCTTAATTCTGGAGGTCTCCTGAGCCAAGCTGTGTAATAGTGGGTGCCTTCACACAGGGACATCCACACTCCTGCAAGTCCTGGTTTGTAGCTGCTACCAGCATGTCTGGTCCTCAGGTCATCCTGGAGTTCAAAACCCTCCTTGGAGGGCTGAGTGTTGCATTGTAGAATGCAAACCTCTCTATGCCTGTGACCTCTACTGCTGGAGTATGGCATGGCTACTTAAGGAGCAACTACAACTTGGGAAAATTCAATGATTTATCCAGTATGAAGAAATATTCAGGTTTTTATTGTTTGCACTTCACACTTAAGTGAAACAAACCACGAACCCAAACAAGGATATTCAGTGTGTAGCTGCATAGACAGCATGACTAAACCAGTTAGCTCCCACACGAGGTAGCAGTGGTAGCAGAGAGCCCAGCAAAGCTGCAAAGCTCCTCTGAGATCCAGAGTGAACATGAGAACACTTAACCATTCTGTGCCCTGTTTCTGCTACAGCTATCACGCACTCAGGACGTGAGCTAGCCCAGCCTAGCTAGAATAATGCTTCAAAGGACTTCTTTCCGCTCATGTAGACATATGCCATTTCAGTGAAGTGGAGGCGAAAAAAAATAACCCTTTATTAACATAAATATTATACATACTAAAAAATCATTTAGGTTATTGAAGCCATGTATTTCATAGAAATGCGGAGTAAACTGCATTTATTATCCTTACTTACACACTTAAATTCTTTATTTTTGAAGCTCTTGCTGAATGACTTTTTCACTGCTGTAGAAAGAGGGTTATTTTTCAGTTTATCCTCCCACAATAGTATAGATGTTTACCACAATGACCATATACTATGTTATAGTTACAGACAATAAGAAAGGGACAACTATCACGTATTGGTTATGAAGGTATTTTTCTAAGTTGCATAAAATTCTGGAAAGAATTAAGAACTGTATTTTTTTCATGGAAGATTAAAGCCTTTAGGATGGTATGATACCAAATTTGTATTTAGATCTTGAAGACAGAATTAATTAACCTCTACAAATGGTCATAATACAACAGCAGCACTCTTCCAAATTTATAACTTTTCCAGTGGTCTTCTCAAAAAACAGAAAATGAGAGAGAAAAAAAATGTTCTCCATTATAATGGTAAAGTCAGACTGCCATTAAATTCAAATTTTCCTCTGGCAATTTGTTCAGGTAAAACATTTTACAGACTTGAAAAGCATTTTTTCTTCCCACAAGCTAGGATCAATTTCTTCTATCTTTACCATCCAAACCTGAGGTATGTGGTATCAGCTAGCTGCCTTCATTTCTTACACAGTTCCTGGTGTTTGTCTCCTTCCTTGGACTACACAAGGAAACTTGACAACTAGTTTGGAACAACTCATCCAGTCTCTTTAAGCGCCTCTTTTAGAATGGAGGAAAGATGCTGCAAGTACTTGCTATTCTCTATGGACTAGACGATTACTGACAGTAGCTGCCTGTCTTCTAGGTGGCTGAAGTCAGGCTATTAATTTAAAAATAGATGCAGGGGATATTCCTCAAGTGAACAGCTATTTAAACATACATTTACAAAACAAAACAGAAATTAGAGTCAGTTGGCTGTGAAAAGCAAATCCCTCAAGAAATGATTGTCTGCCTGTGTTCTATAGACAGATCAATAGGTGATTGTTTCAAGCTAGATTTTTAAAATGTTGCAAACGTTAAATACTTAATTCTTTGGGATATTTAAAGAAGATTCCTTCTTCCTCTGATCTGAAAGCCAGAATTCAAGTGATACTGCATCAGAAATTTGGAAAACAAGTGTCACGTAAAACAGAAACCATGAATATGCTACTTTACTATTATTTTTAACAATATGATTGTATCACCAGAGACATAAGAATAAACACTAGTGCAGAATTAACAAAAAACTGTATCCTGATTTCTTCTCAGTGAGGTCAATCAGTTTGGCACTGGATAATCTAAATTCACCAAGTTAGTTATATGACAAATATCTTGAGCCTTTAACCGTAACTACCAGAGGATACAGTGACATGTATCTCAAAATAAATTTGTACTAGTCTATAAGACAACCAATTTTCTCATTCCCTATTCAATAACAGTACCTTCCATCCCAAAGCATTCTCTTCAAAATAGGTGACACAGGTTATTGGTACATGTCTGCTAAGTGGTATAAAACCAGTAACTGTTCAATGTTTAGCATCCCAAGGAAAGATATAGCACAGTACACAAAATTAGTCTTAAACTGCAGGCACTGCATTTTACTGCTGTACAGGGCTGGTGAGTGACTCAAGCTATCATATTTTTAAGGTTTGCATACAAAAACTGTAAATTAACTACAAGACCTATGAGACCCATTTATCAGGAATCCCAGCTGCCAAAACAAAGATTTAACTTCAGATTTAGTAGACACATGTCTGAGTCCAGGAAAGGTGCTGTTTACTAAGGAAAAAATAATTACAGTATTAAAATTCTCTGCATTTCTTCAGTGTAACTGGGAGCACATCCTGTCTGACCATAGAGAACTTCCCTTAGAAGCCAGAAGTGGCTGTTTCTCATCTTTCTAGTACCAGTTATTTACCCTTATAATTCTATAGACCTTCATGAAGTTGTACCTTACTTCTACCTGTGAAAGCAAAGCTAGAAGCAGATTCTTTACAGTATTTGAATGCAAAGCAGTTTCCAGGACATGTGGAGAAATCACCAAATGAAATTACTCTTCTATAATAGGTATCATCTCCAGAAGACTTGATATGTACCCATACAGAAGAAACTTTTTCTTTTAACTTACAATCAAAGATAATCCAATGTGAAGTGAAATGCACGAACATGTAGAAACTTACGATGCTACACAACTAATCAAGGTTACTAAACTATTAAAAGAAAAAGAGCCTTTGCTCTTCAAGTCAGAATGCTTAGAATGTGTTTAATTTGCCATTAGTAAGCTTTCAGATCAATTTAGGTCTTTTTGTGTACACATATCACTTTAAACTAAACTGAAAAGACCAAAGATGATTTTACATTACACAGTCAGTTAGCTAGATAATACTAAATGTTTTGGCATATGATTTTTACATAAGATTAGATTATGCCTTCTGTAAAGGAGCTTTGAACCAAAAAATCATTGCTCACTTATACTACTGAATGTTTCCACATCCTTACAAGATGCCTGCAGCTGCTTTATCAAAGGATCGTAACAAAACAATAGTATATTGCCAGGTT
Source organism: Falco naumanni (assembly GCF_017639655.2). Classification (NCBI taxonomy): domain Eukaryota; kingdom Metazoa; phylum Chordata; class Aves; order Falconiformes; family Falconidae; genus Falco; species Falco naumanni. Next base: position 11,631,168 of record NC_054066.1, on the reverse strand, counting down.
ATAAGATAAGGAAATTGAGTATTAGTTATTAATGGTTTATTCAAAATCCTCACAATAACATCTACATAAGAAAATGCATTAACACCACCACAAGTTTACTGCATGTTTTCCAGTTTTGTGATTTTTACAATAATCATCTGTATTTATTTCAAATATTTAGATACAGTAGATGGCACTATATTTTTAATCTAAAAACCTAGGTCAAAGGATAAAGCCATTATATGAATAATAAATCAAATTAATTCACCAATGAACCAAAATTTAAAAAACTCAACAATTTATTGAATTCAGAGAGGACCTCCTTTTAAAAAATCTTTTGAGTGATAATAGTAGTAGTATTATACATTCTTTAAATAATTACAGTTGTACACACTGAAGCACATTTACTGGAGCAGTTTATGCTTTGTCCCATGGTTGCAACCTTATCTGTAACACGGAATTGTCTTTCCTACGTTATGGGATTGGATTCTGATCTCTTCCTGCCCCCAATTCAGAGACTAATTTAAGCATCTGCTTAAAAAGTGTTCCAGCACTCTCCTTCACTGAATCCCTCAAAGAAATGATGAAGAAAGAAAAATTAACATACTACAGACTACGTTGTCACCTATACGAAGCTTAATGCAGTGCCATGCTGAGTCTACTACCTGTTTGCAGCAACTTTATTTGGAGTGTCAGAGAGAATCTTGCACAGCTCACAGCACTTTGCCAATATCACTAGTTATATGAAGGATGTCAGAGAATGTACTTAGGGATGTTATCAAACCTGAATATGTCAAAGGACATCACAAAGTGTTAATATAAGGAAAAAAGCAAACAATGATAGGTGTTTCTATCAATAGCGCAGTCTTTGAGTCCTGTTACTCACACCTGTGGTTATGACTCACAGTCACACTGGGAATAGCTTAACGGCAGAAAGATGAGGAACAGAAAAAATGAGCCAGTGAGGGTGATGACCCAATATTTCTTCATTAATCTCTTTTTGGAATGACACATATGATGACAGAACAGTCAGACTATTTGCTTTTCCAGATCCAGAGAAGATCAGAGTAGGTCAGCTATGATTTCCAAATACATATTTGTATTAAAAATACTGCACCTAGGACAGACAGGCAGTGAAGTGTGTTGCTGCAATACATACACAAGGCACCATATTAAGTACATTTCAGATGAAGACTACATTAAGACCACACAGGATTAATAATAAAGATGTTCAGATGAAAGCTGAGATGAAATTCAATGTATTCTGCAGGAATATAGTGATCTGGCTGCAGTGGGGCTTAAGTTTACACCTCTGGCCTGATAGGTCTTTAATTTCATGGGTGATCTCCATTGATTCCAGAGGTAAAGTCTGGTTAACATAAATGAAAGATGACTGTGCAACATGAGGAATTTTAAGATGAATTAAAAGCAGTGCAAGTGATATCCATTAATCACTCTGGACAGTAAAAATAGCCCGGGTGTCTTCTGTCAAGTGAGTGGTGAAGCTGTCACTTTCCTTCACTGGTGGTTCTAATGGGTGATCAGGCTCATTTTTAAAAATGCAAGCCTGCTTTTTCATTTAAACTTCATTTTTATTAGCATCTCACCTATCCTGCCATTAGATCTTTAACTTCTAACTTCAAGTATCACTAAATTAGGAGTCCATCGAAGACTAATACTTATTGGAAAAGATCTATTTTTCAATGATGTCACTTTATTATTTTTTTTCTTTTACATCATTCTGCTTGTTAATGGTATCCTGAGCAGCCTACAAATATGCGGGTCATCACAGTGGTCCTTCCTAAGTGGAAGTAAATTATCATCTGATTTCCAGTTTTCTGTAATTTCTCTTAAATTCCCATACTTATTAAATACTATGTATCAATGACTCAGTTCCTTTAAGAGTCTTGATTATGAATTTTCAAGGGCTGCTGACACACTGAGATTTCTGAATTCTTCTTGAGCTGTATCAGTGCACAGCAAACACTTTACACATTCCAGCTGTGTTCATAAACCGCAGCTGAGCACATAGAATAATACTGCTCAGATAGTTGTTAATATAGTGCTTAAAACTACAAAGGGCCCATTTCTCTAATGTTCTCTACTACATTAATAAAAGTGGGTATAGTACATTATGATCACAGTAAGTGTAAAGTTTTGCTTTAACATTGATCTACACTACAGAAGCGTTGGGGTCGGTATACTGCACAAAGATGTGAAATGCTGCACTTTCTGAAGAACACTATGGTGCCAGCTAAAGCTTCTAGCTTGGAGACAGTTATGTTTTTGAAAATTTATCCTAAGCTGCTCAAGCAGACGATCTCGGACGAAAGCTGTATATAAAAAAAAAAAAGTTCCCACTGTGGAAAAGGCTACGTAAGGAAAATATTTCTTTTTCTGAGTGTGACGCACCTGTGTTAGGATACTTAGCTAGACTAGCACAGTCAGTAATTCTATCTAGACGTGGTTAGTAGATACGTGACCCTGGTAGCATATTCCTCATGTTGCACAACTGTAAATCACCATGTAGCCTACAAGGTACTGGAGAATGAAGTCCCCTCACTCCAAAACATTGCTATCAAAACAAAATACCAGTCTCACAATTACAATCTGTATACTAAAAGTTTTTCATGCATTCTAAGCATCAAACATGAATCATTAAAATTATCAAAGACCACGAAGAACTTTGTGTTTTTTTAGTGATTGCTGGGCCAGTACAATAAAACAAAATTATTAAGCCTTCAATAATTATAGACAACATAGAGCAGAAATAGGAGATGATGAGATGAAGGAAAATATGTCAGTTCCCAAACCCTGAAACATTGTGTAGTCACTTGTAAACTGGAAGGCAGCCAGACATTCCTACCTTAGAAGACTCCCGTTAACAGCCATATATGCTATCAGAATTCACAGCATTTTGCCTACCGGTTGAATACCTAGCACCTGACAAAAATCATTTGACTTTCCATTATTAGAAATACATCTGTAAGACACAACAGAAGTCAACTTTTATGCTACAGACAGTTGTTGAAAAAACTCTGTTAAACACTTGTAATGGGAACCTTGCTCAGCGAATAACTACTGAATCAATATCCCTCCTTAGTGGCACAGGCCTTGTATTACTGGTTATTTGCTGCTTTCCGTGCAAGTTGCAGAGCAGAAGTCCTAAGCACTAATGATCATAGGAAAAACCCTCTCCGTAACACTTCACAGAAGCAGGATTTTGTGTCTAGCTTACAGATAACTCGTGATCACATGATGTGAACACACATGTGTCTATCTGAACTTGTTAAGAATTTCCTTACTTTATATCCTTAATTTTAAACTGTCAGGACTTCTTTTTGGAAGGAATTAATTCTTTTTTATAATATAAATACATATTTATAATGGTATTTGCAAACCAACTATGGTAAATAATTGGTATGGAGAAATGGAAGAAGCTGCTGTAGATGAACATTTAAAGAAATTTCTATTATGCTAAGGGAACACATGTATGAAAACCCTTTTTCACTTCAGAGATTCAAACTGTTTTGAACATCTTCTCTTAGTTTTTGAAGCGAAAACCTGTTTGGTAAGAACTTTGTATAATAATTTCATAGTGTTAGCCAAATCTCTCCATTATAACTATTCATATTAGCACAATAAAAAAAGCACCAGTATAAAGCTTAAGTGAAACAGTATAAACAGAAGGAAACGAAATTTTCATAGAACTTCTGGTATTTCTGGCCTATGTTTAATGGAATAAACTACATTCTGGGGGGGAACCACCAAAAACCAAACCAAAAAATGTAAACCACACTGCAATTCTTTTATTATTTTTTTTTTTCAATACACTTACTGTACAGCGTAAAGTTTTTTTGCTGTGAACAAGCCTGTCTGCATGGAAGTTCCAAGAAACCACCATAACACAGCTGTTCATGCTATCCTGACAAAAGCACACCACCCTGTCATGATGCTTATAAGTTCCACATACAACTTCCATGGTGCCAACCATATTCTTGTCCCAGCAAATACAGTACAATTAATTACATGGAGCTTCTCCTTCCTCTCCAATTCACTAACAGTAAAGAATTAGGAAATGTGAGAACAGTAAGGCTTAGCAATCTTCACTGTGCCCACACGTTATCATCGTGTTAGATTAAAATAGGTAAAATGTAATTCAGAAGAAAAAAAGACAATACCTAGAGTTTTCACAAACTCAAATTGTTTTTGAGCTCTGTAGTGATGACCACTAAGGCCTGTGTTGTAGAAGCTGCCTAAAATTACTCAGTATCTATGTACGTAAAGCTGGCATTTTGTGTGCAGTTTTGGAAAACTGTCAAGGCTCTCAATTGAATCTCTGGTTTTCAGATTTTTTAATTTGCTTTTGGTCTATAAAAAGAAGATACCGAATTACTCCCTCATTAACTATAAAGAACAATGGTTTTCTTTCTTTTGCTAAAACACAGAAAATTTTGACACTTAAATTTATAATGACCTATATCCTGCTCCACAAATAATCTCACTAGGGTGGAAGTCACTGTGATGAGAACTATCAGAAACTGGACCAAACTGTTCATGATATATCCAGATGGGTAAAATCTGCGAAGGCAGACCCATAAACCCCATCTCTGAGGGTTTCTTTTCCTGACCTTGAATAGGACACAGGGACAAAAGAAATATTCTTCCTTTCTACGAGTCAAAAAAGATTAGGCAATTCAGGGCACAGAATTTTGTTTTGTGTAGCAACCTCTTAAGGGTGTTTAATCAGCTTATTCATCCGTGTTCTTCCTTCCTAACAGAGGGTCATCTTAAAAAAGCAATCTAGTAACAAAGAATACACACCATTTAACTAGTGAATTTTTGCTTATGTACCATAATATGGTTAGCATTACACCACAAAATTTGTATTTCTTCTCAGGTGTTGAGTGTGGGAATGGTATTCACTATAATTGTTGTCTCCTCAGGCCTGTATATTTGTATGTTGATAAAATTCCTCCTGTGCATCTTCTGTTAAGTGGTACAAACAGCAATGAAAGCAACAGTAGCTTGTTCAGAGAAAGCTTGTTGCACATGCTTTGGTTTCTCCTTTTTTGAAAAGCTCTGTGATTTCACAGATTAAAAAAAAATAAATGGGTTACTTTTCCTTGCAGCTTCCTCCAAAATGATCTGTGGAAAAATGCAGCATGAAGCCCTACTTAAAAAGCCTTCAATGAATGAAGCCAAATGGAAAACCCGTAAACCTGTGAGACTTGTACCCTATCACAAAACTGCTAGGTAAAAAAAAAAAAAAAGAAGAAAAAAAAAAAGAAAATCGAACTAAAAATATACTAGGTGTGGCAAAATAGAAGTTTTTTCAGTGTGTGTATGAGAGACTGGGGCTGTAAACAACTCAGAAGAAAAAAAGCCTTTTTGTATTTCAACCTTCCTCCTAGGCTCCTGTAATCCATGCCAACATACTGAGCCTTCTAGTATTACTGTTAGGCAGTAGGGTGAGAATGTGACAGTAAAACAGATGACCGGATATCCCATACTACTTGCACTTAATAGCAAAGTATTTTGTTTCAAAGACATGTTATGATAAATCAGCTCTAGGTATCGCAGAAGAGATTGCTAGCACAGATCTCAAAATAAAATGCTGATATACCTACATGAAATACAAAGCAATGAAGAAGGAACTAGTGTCTGCCTGCCTAGTTTGATCATTTTAATGATCCTCAGTCAGCAAAATAACTTGAATTATAACAGTTTTGCTTAAATGTGTATTTACTTTGTAGATTTGCTAGTAAAGGGTATACATAAAGCATTAACTGTTCAAATTTTCACAGGTGGTTAGTCAGATCACCTAAGGAGGTTCATCATCTTTCAGTTGTATGATGCAGCACACACAGAGGCACACTTTTCATTTCTCGGTCATCAGAGCAAGCCTCCAAGCGGCACAAGACAGCAGAACTCCATCAATTTCATGCACAAACATTAGGGCAACTCGGCTAACTCTCTTGGCCCAGTAGGAAGAGCATTGCTCTGCAGTGTTCTGACATTGGCCTGTTCATCTACAGAGATGATGGCTGAATTACAACTAATTATAGAGGCAATCAGGATCAGAACAGTCTGGTATAAATCGGTCCCAATTATCAGAGTAACACCCCCGTTGACTTCAGAGCTGGGATCATATTAACTAAATCAAAGAGAACACTTCACAAAGGACTTGTTTTTCTAACACGCTCAGTGAACTCTCTTTTGTATATTCAGGTGCACATCTTCCCTTCTCAGCTGCCTGGTGCGACAATGAACCTGGGCACTTCCAAAGGCTGGCAGAAGAGGAACATTCTCACTGTGACACTTTGTCCCTCCAACATTTTGACTTCTAGTTAAACAAAGCAATTCAGCCTGCATCCCATTCTTACCAGCCTTGGATATGGTCATGGCTGAGCTAAAACACCGCATTTTTTCCTTCCAGAGCCATGTATCAAGATCCATTTGTGAAAGCAATGCAGATTGCATATAATTAGGAAAAAAATACTGCACAAAGAAAAGCAGACTAGTTTATAAGTATTTGCATGCAAATTCTAACATTCATAAAAATGAAATTAATTGGGAAACACAAACACTTCTATCAAGGCACAGACAGTAAGCATAAGTGAGAGAGGAAATGCAAAGAAGATCTTCTAAAGTCCTATAGTCACTGAGTTTGCTATCTCCCCTCCTTTTCCAGCAGCACATGATGAAAAAATACAAAGAGTAACGATAGAGGCAGAATACACAGCACTTAATTTTATCCTGGGAGCTAACACAAAATTGCAACTACATTATAATGCAAATCAAAAAATGGTAGTAACATGAGGTACAGCTAATTTGCTATCAAGTAATCTTGCTCAAGTAGAAACTTCTTTTTTATCCTGTTCTGAACACATGATAACACGATGCCACCATAAAAATGATAATGCCACTAAGAATCGATTCAATACTAATGAACTCAACTGTCATTAGTGTCATTTGAAACAGCAAGTTTCAGGGAACATTTTTACATCAGTGTTTTATTTCAAGACATACAAGAAGTACATGGATGTCATCAAAAGGCAAGACACACTCAGGAGAATTAATTGGATTGTACATGTGCATTAAGACAGTGTTAGTTCCAGTTGCTGTTAAGCAAACTGAAAAAAAGAGAAGCCAAGTATTTTTTTTTCTGAAAGGAAAACAACAGAAATGAGGAATAAGAAGGTTCCCTGTGGAAAAATACTGATTTTATTATTATTATTATCATTGTTGTTGTTCTAAAGCCTTTAAATGAACAGTGGAAAAATCCAAAGAATTATAACATCAGTATTTGGAGTGAAGGAATACATCAAGCAAGCTGAAAAGCCTTTGACATGGGAAGATGCTACTTCTGCTGAGTTTTCAGAAGTTGTGATTAGAGCGTGCCAGTGGCCAAGAATGCAGATAATAATACTCCCTAGCAGGTGCCAGAAAGTTCAGCCTCCTAAGGGCAGAGAAGTCTGGACTCTGTGAATGGCTGCAAGGACCAAAATTTGCTGTAAAGACATCAGCAGGCACAAATGAATGACTTCCTTGCTTGTCTTCTATAATAATAAAAATAGTAATTAGAATAAACTACTTAAAGAGACATACACTTAAAACTTTTCTATGTTGAAACATTTTTTAATTTATGCAGACAGAAAAATTTTGCTGATCAAATATCAATTTATTTTCATATTAAAGTCTAGCACAATTTTAAAACACAAACAATACCAATTTCTTTGCAATGGACAGTCCAGCCAAGATGCAATGATTTACTGATCAATCATTTCATGTCAATTAACATTAGCACTAATATTTAATTAGGATTTTTATTTAAACTGTTTTAAAAGTTTTGATTTGCTTCATAATCTAGAAAGTTATTAGACTTTCTCTTTTGAAAATATCAGCATTTTCATACAAGAATAGAAATTACGATATCTGAAACTTAAACTGATTTCAGTTATCTGTCGCAATCTAGTTTGAACTAATCTCAAACAACATGAGATCTGTTGAATTTTCTGAGCACCACTGAATTTGTAGGTCATATTCAAACTTTGCTTGAACAAGTTTTCTGTAGAAGACACTTCCTACCATCCCAAATCCTGTGTTTAAGACTTAAGTATAAAAAAGGATCCAGTAACAACAACACTCTACAAAACTAGTATCTCAGAGCTTTGTAATTTACCTTAAGCAGAAAGGCTGCTAATGAACTAATGTGCGAGTCTGGCAAATATCCAGAATCATAGAATTGTTTGTGTTGGAAAAGATCTTAAAAACATCATGTCCAACAATAACAATTTCAGATGTTTATTTTTCAAAAATATAACTTAACAAAGGAAAAACTAAGGAATTTGCATATAGATGATCCACTTATATTTACTCACGGATTTTCAAAGTGCTTTGGTGATCAAAAAGGAAATAGCTACAGAGCCGAGTTTGGAAAAGCTTCTAAAGCAAATCTGAGATTTAACTTCCCTTGCAATTAATGGGAAGATACTAAAAAAATTTTTAAGCAACCTATATAAAAGCAACCGCAGGATAAAGCAAAAAATGTAACAACACGGATGCATCCATATCTAATTGTGTCAAACCAAAATCACTTGGTGAAACTCTGTAAAGACAAGTGCAGGGATTCTACCGAGGTTGCTAAAAATGTTGAAATGCTTTACTGGGCCATATGCGAGGTCTTACTTGTTGATACACCTCCTTTTCCCTTCCTTTGTAGGTAAAAATATGAAACAGGGCGACAAGATCAACAAGATCAAGCCGGAATAGAGGCTTAGAAAAAGTATGAGTGTGTGTTTCAGGGGGATGGGGGGAGGAATGCCTGGTACACAGCCTGCACTTGTTAACAGCTATCCAGAAGCACGTCTGATGATGTCCACCTCTTAGGAGAAACAAGGACAATAAATGGGAGGTACCAGCAGAGGAAGAGAAGAATGGAATAAAGAACAACAAACTAGGTCAGAAGCTGGTCTTGAGTTTATTCCTCTTCCACATCTGGCTTTTACAGCAAAGATCAGATCTAGGCAGAGCCTGAAACAACTCTGCAGAAAACATGTACTTTGCAAATAGGTCTGGTACCTCTGTTCTACATAATAACCAAGAGGTATTTTAATTCCATTACAAACAAAACAATTAGATCTTTGTTAAATGACTAAACTTGACTGCAATTTAGTCAGAGTGCCATGAAAGAAAAACATGTTTGGTGAGGTGCTTATGCTGTTTCCAGACACTTTACCCAGGACGGGCGAGTGAAAAAGCTACAGTATTTCAGAAGAAACATTACTTCTAATTAGTCTGCTTCAGTTAATTACAGCAGAATAACAAAGTAGATCATTTTTTTTCCTTGAACTGCAAAACATTTTGATAGGCAGTAAAAAAATCTGATGCACTGCATTAGAGCTTTACTCACACATGTGAGGAGAAATTAACATTGTTGACTATTATGGGAGAAACAGAACTTGAAATTTACTGAAACTGGCAGTTTCCTGTGTTTGATGTCTATCCGAAATTTACTGAAACTGGCAGATTTCTGTTCGGTAGCTGCCAGAAACGTTAAGAGCTACACCGACCGATTTACACTCACAGATGACTGCTCATCTCCCAGTTAGGAACGTACAATCCAAATGTTAAAACCAGACAGAGGAGAAAGGAACGGCAATGACTACAGTACAATTTATGGACCAAACGGTACGCACACTCATTAAACCTGAAAGACAAACTGTGAATCGAGTTTGTAACGAAGGCAGCACAGGTGGTCCGGCCGGTGAGCGCTGCTCTGAGCGCATTTACCTCAGAGACCATCCGCACCCAGCACCGCCCTGTCCTCGCCACATCCACTGCCCCTGCAGAGCGACGCGCTGCCCGTGGGACAGGCCTCCGGGGCCGCCTTCCGTGCTCACGGCGGGACGGAGCCCCCCATCCCCGCAGGGAGCCCCCCATCCCCGCAGGGAGCCCCCCATCCCCCCGGCCAGGCCGCCACCGCGCTGTGCTTCCCTTTCGCACCTGAGGCGAGCGGTGACGAAGCGCCCTGCGCGGGGGCCTCCCCGCCCGCGCTTATCCCCGCCTGGCAGCGGCGCAGGGGTAACGGTACCTCACCTCGCCGAGCCCGGCTGCGAGGTACCCGGCGCGGGTGAGGCGTACCGCTGTAAATACAATAAATTCACCCCATCTTCCTCGCAACTTGCCAACGTGCCGGCGGAGGGGGCCAGGTGCTCGCCCCGCTCTGCCCCAGGTGACGCTGCCGCAGCCGCCGCCGTCCCGCCGCGCCACCCCGGCCACTCCGCCCCGCGCTCGCTCACTCACCTCGGCCGTCGCGGCGCGGCCCGGCCAGAGCAGGGCGAGCAGCAGCAGTGGCGCCAGGCGGCTGGGGCAGCCCCTACCGGCCATCCCCGCGCCCGGCGTTGCCTGCGCTGCGTCCCGCGGAGCTCGGCCTGGGGCGCTCGGACTCTGCCCCCCGCCCGCCCGCGGCTTTTGGCCTAGGGGCTGCTGCTGCTTCGCACCCGCTCCCGGCGCCCTGGGATGGGCACAGGGGCCGGGCCGGGGCGGGGCCGGCCGGGTCACCCCTCTCCTCCCCTCTCCTCTCCCCCCGCGTCTCCTGCCTCGGGCACTGCCGGTCAGCCGCCGTCCGTCCTCGGCGGGCATGGAGTGAGCGAGGAGCCGGGGGCTTTCCCGCCTGGGAGCTGAGGTGAGCGCCGCGGAAGGGCAGCCCTGGGCGACAGTACCTGGTGTTCGTCATGGGCCGTCCCGCCTGGTCTCGGCGCCTGCCGGGGCTGAGCAGCTCGCTGAGGGGGGCAGCCCCGCTCCGGGACAGCTGGGGGTGTCCCAGGTTACCGGGCTGCCTCCGTCCCCCGCCTGCTTCTCCCCCGCCGCCGTGAGGGCGCAGGTGGCGGGCGCCGCCCGAACAGCCTCGGGGCTGCGCGGCGGGAGCGGGGACCCGCCCGGGCAGGGACACGGCCTGGGCCCGTCGGCAGCGGCCCGGCGGGGGAGAACGGGCCGGTTACACCGGCCGGGAGCGGGGCGGCAGCGCCGGATGCGTGTGTGAGGCGGTGCCGGGGAGCGCCGGCCGCAGCCCGGGCCCTCCGCGCCATCCCAACGCTGGCCGGGCGCTCCCGGGCGCTGCCCGCCGTGTTTTCCTTTAAGCAACGCTTTTCTCTCTCTCCAGTGTTTTCTTAATGAGACAGCGGAGACCAAGAAGTCCCAGAAAGGACAAAGTGCTGCCCCACTGCATAGATGTAAACCAGTGAGAAATAGGTGATGAATGTTTCTCCCCAGGCTTTCCGCATAGCTTATCACAATATAAAGGTTTTCTGAATGGAAATGTGATTTGTAAAGTGTTAGCGATATGTAAAGTTTATCACATTTATGTCACTGACAGAAGTACTGCATCTTCAAAGTAACATCTCACCAAATAAAGTACTATTCTGAGGTGGCACAAACTTAGGGTGTTGGCCAGGCCAGCCGCTGTGATCTTACTTTATCGGTAGTGTTCAGGAATGCTGTACAGGAAATCCCATGTTACAGGTTTTATAAAAATTATACAGAAAAAGCAACAATATACAGCAATATAATATATGTGTATAAATGTATTTCGGAACTACTCATGAACTAAAAACCTAAAGCCTTTCATGAGCATAACCTGGTACCACCTATTTCACAGACCCTGAGCAGCTGGCTGCTATATAATGTGGCCCAACTGGATGGTAGTTGTGTGCTATACTTGAGAAAGAGCAAGTAGTGTTGCATTATGAGATTGTCACATAAAAGTATATATGCCTTTATGTGAGTTTCTAGGACACAGATATATGACTTCAAAGTAACATGGAGCTGGAACAAAGGTAAGATCGGCCATTGATGTTCTCTCTCCTGCTTGTTACTGCCATAATTGATGGCAACTATCCAAAGAAAGTGTATGAAACCTTGATGCATGGTACTGTTGCTGATATTGTTGTAATCCATAATATCTTCAGTGAGCTACAAACTCAGAGAGATGTCCTTGTCTGGCAAAACAGCTCGCCAGGCAGGCTTAACATCAGTTGTGTCAAAACATCTACCTGCAGCTATCTGTAGAAGTACTTAGGGGGAAAAAAAAACCCACCAGTGCATGAAAAACAGAGAGGTCAACCTTAACACTAGAAACCAATTGAAAGCTGAAAGAAATTAAAGTTCGACTTTTTTCACAGTAACTTAATGATTTTAGCTTTGATTTTGTTTTCTCAGTTCTCTATGGTAAAACCAGGATAACAATATTTTCTCTTTTTGCACATAAGGAATATTTATATGGGAAACATTATAGCTGTATGAGTTTATTAAAAATTACAAAATTTCATAGGACACTGTAAAAGAAAAAATAGGGCTTAAGGAAAGGATGAAAAGAGCATGGAATATATCCATCGTGAATGAGACAGAAGTCCTATGCAAAACAGCATGCATGTTCTTATACCTAAAATTACTATCCTAACCGTATGCATAAAAGAACCACATAAAAATTGAGCACAGAACCCTAATTTTTATTTCCTAACTTCTGAATCCTTGACTTTGCAGCTTCAGTGGTCTTGCTATACATGATGTTGGTTTCTTTGGATGTAATGAGGCTATAGTTAGGTCTTCTCTGATTTTTCATATCTCGATAACTGTAGTTGTGTGTCTGCCTCCAACTATGGCTCATGTCTCGTGGTCTTATTTTATCAGACACTCTAAGAATGAAGTTGTCTGTCTTCTTGGTCCTTGTCTAGAAACCTAATGTGTAGGTTATATTATAGTGCCAGCTTTTCCCCTGCTGTCTTTTGAGAATTTTATGAACTGAGGTTTGGTGATGCTTGTATAAAACCTATTCCTTTGGTGGTATTGAGTGTGTTATGCTGGGGATATTTTATTTTCTTTTGAATTAGGTAAGTATTCTATTGAAGTAACTGTTGTGATTACTACAAATTGTAAAACATTAGATCAATTCGACATATCAATCTAAATAACACTTTGTAGTCCTTATACGATTGCATTGGCTGCTGAACACTTCAAACTGTTGGAAGCTTGTTAAAAAAAAGATAGGTTTTACGTAGCCATGACGAAATAGCAAGCAGAATGGTTTAAGTCTTCAAATCATGCATTAAGTATGACTTCAAACTGTGTCAATGGCTTGGATCAAAATGGATTTTAATTTGAAAATAAAAGGTTTTCTGCTAATAATAAAGCAAATGTACCCAATTTCAATTTCTTCTTCATCTTCAGAAGCTGTATGGATAATTAAATAATGATATGGATAGTGGGCAACAGGAACAAATTTCTGAAAAGTCTAACACTTTATGACTGGCTTCAATTTTCCATTTGAGGCTATCTGTCCCTGCAGTATTGTATTGCCTCACAATCTTGCTTATTTTATTTATATTATTAATGTACTTTTTAATAGGCTGAAATCTTGTACCCTTTTATGTTGATCTGTAAAAATTCATATATAGTCCCCTTGAAATAATTGAGTTGCTGAAAAAATAAAATGCAGCCTGAATATGAATAATATAATGTAATGCCAACATAAAGCTGTGCAGTATGACATATGTAAATGATTAAGACATATTTTGGTTATCCAGTAATTATTCATGTTTGTCCATCAAATGTATTTTTTAATATAAACAGGTTCAGAGGGGAAACAACAACAACAATATGGAACAGTGTTTATAGACCATCCACAAACAGAAGGAAAGAGAAGACCTGCTGTTTAAAAAAAAAGAAAAAAGGAAGAAATAAAAAGTGCTGCATATACAGATCCTCAATCAGTGTGAATGGCATTAACAAAGGATTCGTTTGAACGGATTACGTGGCTTATCACAGCTGCCTGGTGAGTTTTACAGATCACTAAATTTTTTTACTAGAGTCACTGAGATACATTCTTAGCTATCAATTTAACAGTAATAAGAAATCACCAGTTAAATTATTTGTAGCCTGTCATAAATTTGATAAGCCTATATGATAATTTGTTGTATTATTTGATTTTGATTGCTGGTCTATAAGTTTATACCATTTAAATTTCAGTTACTACACTATTTAAATAGTAGGAAGCAGGAACTATAATCCTGAGTCTGTTTTAGGAGGAAAGATATTTCTACATTCTAGTGATGAATATATTTGGAGAAAAGTAATGAACAATTCAAACCTGATTGCCTGTCTCAGAATAGTTTTGTAGATGAGGGAGAATTATTAAAAGGCATGAAAAAAACTTTTACAGACTATGATGGAAATACTTCCTAGCAGCTGTGGCAGGAGTTCTTTCTGGAGGAAAATGATCCTTAGGAGATTAGGATCACCATGGCCTGGAATTTTCAGAGTGGTGTGGGATCAGTGATTTTATCTCAATGACATCTTCCAGGCAAAGTCAATCCACTATTCCTTCTTTATAAAACTTCATGCACTGGGCTTTTTAGGAATGTGATATTATGCTTTTCTAGCTGGGAACTTGGCCCAGCAAATGTACCTTGCTTGAACTTGACACCCTCACTACTAGGTGGTCTTGTGTTGTGCTAATATACCTGAACTCTCTCCAGTGTCTTTTTCATGTTTATTTGGTTTATGCAAACCCAGTTTTCCCCATCGTAGCAGCCTTCTATCCCAGCCACCTCTCCAAGGGTAGCTCTTCTTGCCTTTTTTTCTGCATTATTTGTGAGTTACCCTTTACAGTCTTGTACTGATTGGAGTACATAGGCAACATCTGTTTGGCTTCAGGAGGCAGGGATTTTGAAATGACAGAGATCAATATGGCGAATACATGCCTGCTCTATATGACTGGAAAAGGGGAAGATTGCAGCACCATGCATCAAGAATGTCATTATCAGATGTCCATTTCAGTTGTGCAAGGGCTTCATAAGAACTTGACATTTTCTTAAATGAAAAATAACTCACCCCTGGCCAATGTTGATACAGGAAAAAAAATATTTAAGAGACTATCTTCAGGTTCAGAAGGTTAGAAGCAAAAATGGCCTTAAATTAGTAACAATCACAGAATAAACATGCTATTTTCTGCTACCTGATTGAAATGTCCCTGTGAAGTTAAATCCTTTCTTATTTGATGCATTAAAGTATGAACTACTGGGATGCACAAAACTTCTCTACCATTTACTGCTATAGCTGATCATCTGGCAGTCTCGTATTGTTTTATCAGTCCTTTGTTTCTCGTTTAGCTTGTTTAACTTTAGAAGCAAGTATGAGCTTCTGTCTTCAGTTACCACTAATTGTGTTCATAAATATTTTGTTTCTGTAAAATCTGTGACTGAAAAAAAGTAGCAGGCAACATGGGTTTAAAAAACATATAAAGTAAAGGTATGGAAATGGCTAAAATATGTTAGATTTGTCAGTGTTTATCAGTATATATCAGTGCATGTGCAGGTTATATAATTTGCAGTTTGAATCTATGAATAATTAATAGTCAGGGGAAGTAATCATCAGTTTGCTGGCACAGTTCTCAACTCCAAAGAGTTGGCCATGTGAATTACAAAGAAAAAATAGAGGTTGATCTCAATAGGACTTTGGGAAAATTTCCTAAATGCCTAAATATTTGCAGGGTTGGAGTAATTTTGATACAGACTTCACTATAGCCTGGAGGATAAATACACAGTAGTCTATATATAATGGCTGTATTTATTTTATCACTTCATATAATGAGTGAGCACCTTAGCTCTCATTAATGATCATGTTAGTATTAACAATAATAATGGTTATTTCCAGTATTGCTGAAGAAATTTTGGGCTACCTTTTGTTTTAATTTATTCTCGTTTTTTGAATGTAGAAATCATAAAAGACATGATTTCAACTTTATAATTGATCACTAGCAATGGTTGGCAGGGAGCTGGGCTTCCCCAGCAGCTGCTCTGGAGTTGTGGCTATTTTGAGTACTGCTTTGCTCCCTGCCTTTTCTCTCTCTCTCTCTCTCTCTCCCCCTCTCATCCCTCTCTCTGAGCGAAAGAAAAGAGCATCTGCTAATTCAGTTGGGGGCAGATGCAGATCACCTCTAGCTCTGTGCAATCTTCACCCGATGGTGTTTGTGAAGTAATCTGTCTAGGATGTTTTCTCTCTGGCCATTCCTAATTGTGGGATTGGAAATAGCTTATAAGGGGGAAGTTACAAGAACTCTTACATGGTCTTATTCATGCCTATCTGTTTGTACTCACAAATCCAAAAAGACAAATATATATAGCATGTGCTGACCATTTCCTGACAGTGCATACCCCTTATAAATATACTCTTTTACTATATAATCACCCCAAACAGTACTTAATCGTGTTAATACACATTTCTTACTATTTAGAGGCTATGTTTTTGTGAAGGGTGGATGGTAGAAGTTTAGTTTTAATTTAGCTTTCTCCTTTTTTTCAATTAGGTGGCTTCTGATTGTTTTTTCAGCACAAGAAATTGACGGGGTAAGTGACATTGATACATACTTTAGATAGGTAATAGATATGATGGTGTAGTTCAAAAAAGTAACACTATATACACCAAAATGACCTATATTTCTGTGGGAAAACTGTGATGTTTCTTTCAGTATTTCTGCAGTTCTCACTTTCTGTTCCTGTTGCTCAGCCTAACTATTTTGTGATTTTGTCTTTTGGATTCTTCTAGATTCTAACTCTGGCATCTTTAGATGCTTTTGGAAAGCTGCACATTAAAATTCTCTTGTATTCTCTTGTGCACTGAGTCTGTCTCCTTCCTCATGAAGTCCCTTCAATGGCTTTACATTATAGCATATATTAAACATTAGTTTTCAAGCCCTTCCCTGTACGTTAGTCTAGATCTTAAACTGGCCTCCCTGTACATTCCCATCTCTGAAGCCAAAATTTCATATATCATATAGTCTCAGTATCTACTTTATTTTCCTCTCTGTACTGTCCTCCATATTAACCTTATGTTTGCAGTGCCCTCACTGTTTCTTTCAAATATTTAAAAGCTTTTTGTTGATTCCCATCCCACTCCAAGTCATCCCTTTTTCAATGAACTGTTGAAAATTTAAAGTTTTTTAAAAATAAGTGTGTTCAATTAGAACAAAGGGTAGCAGCTTATGTGTTATTAGAAACTTGCATTCCACTGACATTCCAGTAGAGGCAAGTTTTTAATAACTAGGTGAGAGACTAGTGTGGAGTAGATTAGTAATTTCATGGGAAATCCAGTGTGTGAAAGAGAAGCAATCTGTGAGAGATACTGTCATACCTTCTTGTTCTGAGGTTTGGGAGTACCAGATATTCTAAAAATATTGTAGATAGAACAGATTTGTTCCTCCTTATCTAATATTTGTCAGTGTTTTCTCCTTGAAAAAGTATGAACCTGTGGTGTTCTGTTGGTTATTAAAACCAGTAACAAAACAATGTTGACCTTGATAAAAATGAAATCCACACTGAGCAAATATTTTCATGTTATCACTATTTACTTGTTTACCTAAATTATTCTTAAGTCTTTTAAGTCCTTGTCGTACTTTTCTAAAGGACTTTGATAATTTACACAATTTTGCTGAAAAAATAATGTCACCTAGTGGACATTCCTACCATCTGAGTTTATAAATACGTATGGTGTGTATAATTGGTATATGTTTAATACTATATTTCAGGGAATAGAAAATAATAAAATCCTGTTCACTTACCACAGAATAAATCTACTGAATTTACATTTCATTTTGTTTTCATTTCTCCTAAAATATGCTTTTTTTCCTCATTGCAACCTGATGGAACAAAGTAGTCACCTCTTTGCTATTAAGAGGACAATGACAGAAAGTTTCAATACAAGAAATAGGTAAATTAATGGTAGGCAATGCATAATAATACCATGCACATACTTCTTCTTTTCATTTGACAAGAATTGAATACAAGGTTTTATTGCTGAGTGGGCTTGTTGCTCTTCAGCCTGTTTTGCCTTTTATTATTAATTGTAGTTAAACGATCTCCTAACCTAATGTGATGAGTTACAAATTTCATATTATTACAAATGAAAATCTGAGTCTGTTAATTTTTTTTCTAGATGAAGTCTATTTCCTTAATTGTATTTAGCTGTAATATTTAGCATTACTTAACATAACTTGTAGGTAATGTCTTTCACCTTCTACAGCAACAGTAATAAGCTTTTGCTTATTGCTTCTCCTTTGCCAGCGTGTTTATGCTGATGAGAGGTCCAAGTATGTTAGGAGGATCTCAGATGTAGTATTGATGTTTGCATTCTTCTATTAAGCAAGCATTGGAAAATGTTCATATATGTCAAGCTGAAGATCTACATGATATTCTGATGTTTGCTGCTATGCCAAGTTTCTTCGTTTCTTCATCAGAAGGAAATTGCTCTGTGGTTATGCAAGGGTAGCAAGAGCTTTTGCCTTAAAAATCATCTAATTGGATAATATGTCCTGTTGACAATATTTGATGAAGTGATTGTTGTCTGTTGCACACTGATAAATCCATAAACTTTTAATTTTTAGGGAGGATATGCATATATTGACCCATGTGCGGGACAGGATTGTTCAGTTTGTCGGTGCTTTCCAGAAAAAGGATCAAGGGTAAGTGATGATTAGAAGTAGTGATAATCAGTGTTGTAAATACTGTTCATTTTGTGCACATTGCTGTACTTTAAAATCAATATGGTTGACATAAATCAATATTTAGACAGAAACAAGTCTGAATATAGCAAACTAGCATAATTCTCTCACTGGTACAAAGTACAGCTGTCATTGAAGGAAGTTAAGATTGTTTGTAACCAAGTTTACTTGTAAATTAGGTTTGTAATAATTGTGGTGCCCTTTTTGTGTTAAGAATTCTTTGAGATCAGCCTAGTAGTTAGACAAAGGTCATTCTTAATAATGTATTAAGTTTAGAGATCTATGCTCATTTTCTACTTAGAGGTTAGTTAAAAGAGAATGTCTATGCCATTTACTAGTTTTATGAGAACTTAGGTGTTTCTTATTTGGGTTAGGTGATTCTGGAAAAGCTTGCAGACTTTTTATTTTACTAGCTTATCGCACTAAGTATATTAAAAAAATCTGGATTGTTTTTGCCTTGTAAATAATTGTAAAACACTGAATGAAGTCAAGGCATTTTCATGTTATACACTAAAATTAGTAACTGTGCATGTTGCTATTTGTTAAACTAGTCATCACTGTACCATATTTCAATTATCTTGTCTGTTCTTTCTGAAAATACATATCTATATAGTGATAACAGTTTCAATGTTATATGAGGGCAGGACTTATTTAGATACATGTCCTGATTAGTGAACAACTGAAACATTGTCAGTTAGTGATGGAAATTATTTTCTTTCAAAGTGCTAATGTTAAAGCTTAGGGTTAGAAAGCTTGAACATGGTGGATCAGTTTCTAGAAGACCTGCATGCCCCATTTGTTTGTGTACAACCTGAGTTGCCACAAAAGCAAGACACACCTTTTCCTTCCTGTGCTTCTGCTGTTAGCTGTATGCTTTGCTGTGTCATGATCACTGCTCTGGTGTCCTTGATCCTATCCAAATCCTCCAGGATTATGTCTAACCAAAGTCCCCCATGCTGTAGGATTTTCATAATAGGGGCCTAGGATACGTCTATCTCTGTAACACTGTGTTAACAAAAGGGCATTCCAGGAAAAGTATTTTGACTAGCAGCATTGCAGTGTCTCTCAGCAGTACTGAATAGACTGATTTGGATACCAAAAACCTGATCTGAAGTGCAATTTAAAAACAACTGACTTTGAAGCTAGAGGAAATTTCCCTGATTCTGGTTCTCTCTCAGTAGCCTTGAAGTTCTGAATTACATGCCCCTAATCAGTCAATAATACATGCCCACCACAGTCGTTGTGGCTCCATCCTAAGCTGTCCTCCCCACCACAGATAAAGTGAACGATAGCTCACACATTTGCAGTTAGTTTTCTACATAATTCCAAGGATTTGGACCTAAGTGCCAAACAGAAGTGTAATAACATTTAAAAATAAATTAAATGTTACTATGAAAATGTAAATCTGAGAATTGTACCATTATCTGAAACAGCTCTGAAATATGTATGCACACACTGATGGATAAAGTGTCTCCGATTTAAAATGAATTTATATTTCATGCAATCATTTCTGTTAATCAATATCACAGAATCACACAATAGTTGGGATTGGAAGGGACCTCTGGAGATTATCTAGTCCAACCCCCTAATAAACCAGGTTCACCTAGATAAAGTTGCACAGGATCATGTCCAGGTGGGTTTTGAGCATCTCCATGGGAGACTCTGCAGCCTCTCTGGGCAGCCTGTTCCAGTGCTCTGTCACCCTCAAGGTAAAGAAGTTCTGCCTCATACTCAGAAGGAACTTTCTGTGCCCCTTGGCCTGTCGCGGGGCAGCACTGAAAAGAGCCTGGCCCCAGCCTCTTGACACTCATCCTTAAGGTATTTGTGTGCATTGATAAGATGCCCTCAAGTCTTCTCTTCTTCAGGCTAAACAGATCCAGCTCTCTCAGCCTCTTTGCATAAGGGAGATGCTCCAGTCCCCTCACCATCTCCATAGCCCTCTGCCAGACCCTTTCCAGTAGCTCCCAGTCTCCCTTGACCTGGGCAGCCCAGCACTGGACACAGGACTCCAGATGTGCCTCACCAGGGCAGAGCAGAGGGGGGATCACCTCCCTCCACCTGCTGGCCATGGCCCTCCCAGTGCACCCCAGGGTCCCACTGGCCACCTTGGCCACACGGGCACGCTGCTGGCCCATGGGCACCTTGCTGCCCACCAGCACTCCCAGGTCCTTCTCCCCAGAGCTGCGCCCCCACAGGTCAGCCCCAGCCTGTGCTGGTGCGTGGGACTGCTCCTCCCCCGATGCCTTTTTTGAACTTCATTAGGTTCCTCTCCACCCAGCTCTCTAGCAAGAAATCAAAGTACTTATCAGACCCTACATTAAATATGGCTTAACTAAACACCACATCAGATAGACTGTTGCAAATATTTTCTGTACTAATGTATGGTGATGAATTATTTTCTATAGGATTTTTTTTTAATCCTATAATCCTGTTGATTTCTAAACTTTGATGTGTTTTGCTTGTACACTCTGACACACTAACTTTGCTTTCCTAGCTTTTGCCAAGACTACCCATTACAAAATAAAAGATTTGTTTACCTTATTGTTAGCTTCCTAGAATGCAAAACATCTGCTTTATCTACTTCTCTGTCTGAATTCTTCTCCCAGGCTGGTTCCTCAGAGTTTCATGTCTTCCTGAATCCTGTCTTTTAAAGTGCAAGAAATAAATGATCATTGAAAACCTCTGGCATTACACAGTATGCAAGCCTAAAATTTCAAAGTGTACAGTTTATTAAATAATCCTTCTCTGTAAAGAAGTTGAGATAAGGGCAACAGTATAAATCTGGTTGCCTAGAATGATATTTTTTCCCTTTTCACTATTTTGACAGCACAGGGTAGCTGTCAAAATTAAGAATGAGTTGGTCCCCTCAGCAAACGTGCTGAAAGCACGAAAACTTTCTAGAAAATTTATGTAGTTGCTGGCAAAAGGCAGTGGAACAGTAATCTCATCCAAACCAGCTGGAAAGCCAACCTTATAGCAGCCCTCAAAATTCAGTCTTTATACGGTTTTGTTAAACCAACTGCAGTATCAGGGGCTTTTGCAGAGGCTGCATAAGAAAGGCAGCATCTGAGTAAGCTGCATCAGTGTATGTACTGCATTACATTGATATATGTAGACTAGTCCATCTATTATTATTTTTTTTAAAATCTCTTTTACCAAAGGGAGCCAAATGTAGGGTATTCCCTTCATGATCTTCCACTGAACATGGTAATCTAAGACTTACAGGGAGAAAGGGCAAATTGTCTCATTATTGTACTGCTAAGGTATCATCTGTGGTAAAAACACACAAGGTCAGACCTATTATTAATTGATTAAACATGTTATTCAGACTCTTCCAAGAACTGCAACCAAATCCTTCATTAGACTAGCCGGAACGTGACAATTTGTATGTTAATCTTTGCTGTTGGCTGAATACTTCCAGAGTTCCTGTTTCAATGGAAAGTTTCTGTTAACTTTTATCTTCTCTTAAAAGTGCACTGAGTGAGAGGCTGTTTAACAAAGTGCATTATTTGTTATACACTTGGTGGAATACATAGGAATTATTATCCATAGGAAAGATGCAATGTTGTATCATAATGCAGACTTTGTGCTAGATAGATACTGCTGGTCCAACTTACACATCTGAATAAGAACCTAGAGCAGTTTGTTTCACACAATCCTGATGGTTACTTCCCTACATCCTTCTCCGCACACTAATGAAAAGGAGATTTTTAGAGCAGTCAGAGTATCTATCTCCTGATAAAACAGCAGTTATATAGGTTCAGAGTTAAGGGGTGTCCATCTGATAAGGGCTTTACTTTGTCAGCGGACTGTGAGGAAAATATTGTTACTAGTTTCATCTGAGGGATTTTTGTTTACATATAAAACGCTATGACAGGTATTTGATGACATTGCCCTTTTACACGTTTTAGAATGTTGCCTTCCATTTTAGACCTTCAGTGGAAGCATTGTCACTGGAAATTTAGCTAGTGAAGTGAACAAACAGGTCGTTTCTGTGTTTAGAGCAGACCAGTCAATCCATAACAAAGATTTATACTAAAATTAAGGTAGAACAAACGTCTTGAAGATGATATAAATCAACTTTGTTTATTTGTAATTACCAGTGACAAGGGAAGCATGTTCACATTTTGTAAAACTAAAAACATTGTAAGCTGTGTAAGCCCTTATCCTTAATGTTTCTTCACTAAAACAGTAAAAAACTAGGGTAATAAGAGAATAGACATGTAAAATTAAACTCTAAATATATTTAGGTGTATGAGTTGAGTAGAATGGGTGTCAGGAATGCAGCATACTCTGAAGACCTCAAATCTTGCCCTACTGTCTTTGGCATAATTACATTTCTTTCTACCCATTTTATTGAATGCAGTTTAAAGCTGTGGTTACCAGGACAGTGTAAGAAAACTGTACAAATGACTGTGAATGCAATGGGAATTAAGACTTTTCCTTCCAGTTGTCCATTTGAAAATCTTTTAAATGTCAACATAGAAAGCCTTCTTCATTCTAAGTTAACAAGGTCATTGAGGTTTTAAGTAGAAAGGTGACCATAGGAATAAGAAAAGGAAACTGCCATGGCCATACTTGAATGTACTGAAATTGGGCAAGTTGGAAAAAAAGTAGAAGCAATAGGTGAACTTTTATTTAATATTTACATAAACCCAATAATCTTATGCATTGGTTGTCATATTGGGTTTTAAAGAGTTTGTATACCTGTTGTTTTTTATTTCTCTCAACCTTAGATAACTGTACTATAAACAGATTTACACTACTATTCATTACCAAGAAACCACTGTTTGAAAAATGTCACTATTACGAGTAGTATATCCCTTTCTGATATCATTACAGTTGTCCACATTACAATGAAAGTTCGAGTTCTTTTTAATTGGGATTACAGCCTTGCTGGAATTAGTTTTACATTATAGTATTTATCTCTTGATCTCATATCACAAGCCAAAAGGACTCTTTCTTCTATAGGACACCATTAAAATGTGCTGTTAAATCTCTTTGCACATCCTGTGTGCTACTATACATATTAATTTAAGAACTATAGAACAGATAAACAAGGGGAGAATGTCATTAGTGAAAGTATATGCAGCAGTGAGCATTCTATGTGATTTTTAGTGTCAGGCTAGAACAATTAAAATTTTCTCCTGCCTCTTCCAGCCAAGATGTACGGTCTTCCAGTAGGCAGTAGCACTCAATGTTTTTAATTAGAGGCAAACAGCAACTTCATAGCTTTAGGGTTTTTACCCCTCCTTCTCTTTGGTCTCCCATAAAGTGTGATTTTAATTTTCTCCTGATATGTCCAACAGACAGTGAAACCTTTCCTCCATTTCCTCCTCTTTCTCTAACTTGGGAAATAATTTCCTGAACTCCTGCAGTGTGGTATCAGAGGCCCCAAAAAATGCTGGCTGCTCTAACAGAATTTAGATGGCTAAAAAAATGTTTGCAGTTAGCACTGACCGACTGTAAACCTGTCCTGTGGCGACCCCAGAGTTTGATCCCATTCAATTCCTTTGGCTTTGTTTATAGAGTTAAGTAGATTTGGAAAGCAAGCATCTATTCATGACCCAACCTGATCTAGCTTCTATGAGATCATGTGAAATGCCTGGAGCAAAGTGAATAATAAATATAAGTCAGCAAGACCAATGTTCGTTCTTTTGCAGATGAAGCAAGTGGCCTATTTTCATACTAGTGTAGGAGACAACCTAGCAAACAAAAATCTAAACAAAGGGTCTCACATTTTTTGGCATTTGAGGTGTAAGGAGTAAGCTTTCACAAGAGGTGCTAAGTCAGTTGGTTGTCACGGATAAGTTAGAAAGTCAGCTGAGGTATACCTCAGGGCAGTGGGGTGAGAATGGTGAAATTTAACTGTATAGTAGGTCTGTCTTCTGGCATCACTTCTCTTGCAACCTCTCCCTAATAGATTTTGTGGGTTGTTACATCTCCCTAGTAGATCCTGTGGGTTAACTGAGTCTGATTTACAGCACAATGTAAACACAATTAAGATTCACTAACTGGGAAACTGCAAATTCTGTTTGTTTTGGGGAGCAAGAGGCATTGATTAAATTACATTTTTTTGCACATCAGTATGCAATGGCAGCCTGTCATTCACATAGTATATCCAGCACTTATATTTGAATTTTCAAGCTGCACACTCAGGAAATGAGTATGTAAAATCCATCTATTTGATATCAATCACCTGTGCTTAATTGAATCCACTATCAGAGATGTATTCACACTGAGAAATCCCAGAGCTCTCCCACTATTTGCTTCATACTTGTTGATAATTTTTCCCAGTATATTAGCTATGATACAATTTAAAAGTTCCTGAGACCAATTATTTTCTGTGGTATTTCTGATTATTTTCTGTAGTATTTCTATTGCCTTTCACTTACATTCACTGAGAACCATAGAAAAACAGACCTAGAGAAATGAGATGCCTGAATCAATATCTGAAGCAGACCACACGTTATTTTATATAACTGAGCAGAGCAGTAGGCAGTTCTCTGGCTCCAGAGGTTAGTATTTGAACTGGTAGGAAATGGAGCCTGCTTACCAGAATGTGGAATAGGAACAGCATCACTCCATTCTCCCACCATAAGGTCTCTTTAAGGCTGTTCTTCATATACAATGGCCAGCTACAGCATCTGTAAATTAGCATTTTTCATATTAGACATGTTTCCACATTTTTCAGGTGTTCTGATCTTGTTAAATTATCCCTCCTTTTGTTCTTGAGCATCTTTCTTTCCTTTAATACTTCTGGTTCCTGTCCCACCATACTAAAAATTGTGGTTTTCTCAGGGGCTGCAGATTGGCAAGCTTTTCCACATTAGGTAAGACAAGACTCTGCAAAATCATTATTTCTCATAGATTTGAGTCAACCAAAAATTGCCAATTGGTGAGTTGTTTCAATAAAGGGAACCTGAGCAAAACTTAATTTTATTAGCTAATCTGATGTTAATTACTTGTGGTTTCAAATGCTCCTCTATTTGCAGAGCTCTGCTTTCACTCATTAAGTGTTTTTTAGAGTTTCAGTGCCAAATTCTGTCTTGTTCAGTGTTTGTTTAACACAATAGTGACACCCACTGGCTTATTGGATACTTTTTTTTCATGGTTCCACGGAATTAAAACACAAAACAAAGTACACCGTGAAAAATGTTTTCAGCACTTCTGTGATTTGTTGTGCTTCTGTGAAGTATCACTGTGAATACTAAGCAGTAGCATCAGGTACTATGTTCCTGTAGCATAGTGAATCATTGAAAAATATGAGAAAAGAGCACAAAGTTTTCCAGTACTTTGCAGCGTGATCCAGATGCTGAGACAAGTCAAGCACCAAGAGTTGCTATTATATTTAATCGGCTCAAAATATGACTATAAAAAAGAAGTTATCTAATCCTGAGAAGTCATTATGTGATCTGCTGTTTCTGAACAAACTGAGAATAAAGTACATGCTACATACTAGGCTGAGCCCCCCTCATTGTTTAACCCACAGTCACAGGAAAATTTTTCTCTGGTAGGACAAGAGAGGCGATTTAATGATAAGTTGTGTGCTTTCTCAGATTTATCTGATCTTGATAAAGTTAAAATTTGGAGCCTTGACTTGCAGTGAAAATGGTTTTTGTCCCAGTCCTACACGGTTAAGAGTGGAGGAGTGGAAACTTCCCAGAATGGATAACCCTACAAGCCGTGGAACCTATGGCTTTGCTCAGTAACAGACCTGCCCTACCAAAAGGGGAGACGACATGGGTGGAGCTTAGAGTAGCAGCAGATGCTGCCACCTCACTAAGCAAATTAGAAAAGAAAACATCTGTCTGTAAATGCCATTGTGTGCACTCTTCTCTTGCCCCCAAACTGCTTTGCTTTCCTCCCTTTCTCTGTCCTGCTGGTAAAATGAGAAAGACTGGTTACAAGCCAGAGTCTCGTGCAGAAAGAACAAGGGCACTATATTATTTGCCTACAATCTGATTGTGTAGAGTTGCTGGGCGTTTTTGTTCATGTGAACAGAAGGTAAATGCACTTCACAAATCACGGGCACATCCACATAGCCTGTAACATAGGGTACTGTCCTAACTGAAGACAATAACTGGACTTTTGACTTCATCAATAATGAGAAGCAAGACAGAATTCACTCTAGTAGCATGAACCAGTTTTTTTGAGTTCTAATCAAGACTCCTTTAAAACATTGTGCTTTCAGACAATTAAGTGCTCAGGGCACTCAAAAAATAAGGTGCTCTTTGGTGTCTCAGGTGACCAAAAAAAGTAATTCCAAATAACCTTGGCGATTGCCTTTTCCAAACAGTATTAAATGTTTTGCTGCATGATTCTGAAGTATTTGCAGTCTTAGTCTTATGAAACATACTTAATTTTTTTAAAAAAATAGTCTTGTTTTGTCAAAAGTGAGTTTCTTACTGCAGGTCAAGCCCAGGATATGCTAAAATAACAGACCATAGTCTTGGCATGGGTAGTTCCTGACCTAGACAATTAACAAGGCATTGAAATCCTAAAGGAATTTATTGGCATCAGATGGCAGAGCAGGCATAATATTCTGTTCATTTTAACTGAGCTAATTTGTCATTTCCACATGAGCATGACTACCTTCATCCTCTTTATTTGTACAGCTGTCCTGAGACTGTAATGCTGTGGTAGTCACATTGGATGGGCACAAATAATAGATGTGATAATAGGTGTTATGACATGGTATCAGTTTGGTCTTAACAAAGCTCCCAGTCATTATCAGCCTTTGAGCTGAAAGAAAGAGAGGCAATCCACCAGCTTCACATGGCATGCTAAAGTTGTATCAGCTATCAAACCCATTGTGAATTCTGGATTCAGTGACTTTGTTTTATGACTTCATTACCTTCTACTGAGGACATAAACCATGGAGTCAATTAAAAGCAAAGGGTAACAACTAATGAAGACCTTTTATCAACCTAAAGGACTACATGTTCTGAAAATGTTTATTGGTTAATTATGATGGGTAATTACCACAGAATTCATAGTGTCTCAGCTTTTTTCTGAGTACTAGCAAAACCATGTTTCTTCACTGTCCAAAGGATATAACATGATTTGAAAAATTTTCTCTTTCTGCTATTGAATGCAGAGCATATAGACTATGAATTAAAAATATTAAAGTTGCTGCAGAAACTTGATGTCAACAAAATGCATTGTTAAGACAAAGGCATTAGAGCATTAGTGAGAAGTATCTTACACATTTTTTGCCTGCTGATGAGCGTTCCGTTTTGCATGCCAACAGCTAGTTCAGTGTACTAAACATACTGCTTCCAGTAGCATGAATGGTTCAAACAGTTGTATTTTACTATATCATTAGTCTCCTTCATTTAACTTTTCTTATAATCAGAATTATGCTTTAATTACAATGGTTACCCACTCTTTTTATCAAGTATTTAAAGGATTTAATAGCTGCT
Source organism: Falco naumanni (assembly GCF_017639655.2). Taxonomy (NCBI): domain Eukaryota; kingdom Metazoa; phylum Chordata; class Aves; order Falconiformes; family Falconidae; genus Falco; species Falco naumanni. Next base: position 11,603,208 of record NC_054066.1, on the reverse strand, counting down.
TTAAGAGTACTTAAATGAATAAATTCAGTTTTACAACAGAGGATGTGCAAGGCACTGCCAATAGACAGGCTACAATTGTTCATGCAAGCAAATACTCAAACACCCAGAATCCTCCTGACTGTCCATTCATTGTTATCAAGGATGCAGAATCAGCAGATTTTAATACTAGTAGCCTTTAATTTGCATAATGTTTTACACTACTCAAATTACGGTATCAAGAAAATTGTAACCGTTGCTGAGGACAACATGCTGATTCTACCCCAGAACTTTTGCCAGTGACTTCACTGAAAGCAGGATCAAGGTTTAAGTGAGAGGAGCCAGTAAAGACAAATAGAACATGAGTTGCATGAGGATACTTTTTCAGGTAGTCCTTATTTGTAAGTGCAGGACTTCTTTTCCTAGCCTCTGGACTAAATACCTGTTCGTAGCTTTAGGGCCAGTGGTGATACAGTCCTGCTTCCAGTACTGTCTGTATAAGCCTATAGTATGTTCCTGTTCCAAGCACGCAGTAAATTACCTTCTTATTATTCTGTTTCTCTGCTAATTAGATTGAATGATGCATACCATACATTTCTGCACTTCATGTCCAACTTTCAAATCACACTGGTTTTACTGACATATTTTAAAAGACAGAGGAAAAATAAAATGAAATTTAGGCCCCAGCTTGCAATTCACAAGATTTTGTTCAGACAGATTTAGTCTGTGAGATGTTTACACTGAGAAGCAAGCAATTCAGTTCTGTTGCTTCAACATAATTTGACTCCTGAAGCTAACACATATGCTTACCGTCACCTTTGGTTTCTGTCATTTCGTTTTCCTTCAATCCGTTCACAGAAATAAATGTATGGCCTGTCATCTCTGTGACTGGAAGTTGTACTGAAATATCCTTTACTGCCCTCAAGTGGTCTTAGAGCCATATGCTTTTCTCAGGAATGCATGGGGCTCCATTTTGCTCTCTTTTTTAATAATGTGGTGTAATTGATCGATGAAATCTGAAAAGAAAGCAAAACGCTCTTCAGCTGGGAAACAAAACAAGTTATAACCAAACAAAGATAACGATACAGAATGAAAAAGATGAGTAAGAGAAAGAAAGACCTGTAAATATGTAGATTCTGTAGGGTGAAAGTGCAGACAGCTCACATGTGAAATCTGATTAGAAAGCTTGCTTTATTCAGCACTTTGAATCTATGACTTAATAGTTTTTTAGCAGCACAGAACAAAACCGGCAAAAAACTCCAGAACAACTCCACACCAATGCTATTGACTGTCAAATCCAGTTAGCATGGGAAGTATTTTTACTTCAGGAGAATATATATTACCTTGGAAAAGTTCATAGAAATCCATGGAGATGGTCTGTATAGTACAGTAGGTACAGATACTCCATTTAGAGCTACTGACAGATAAATTACACTTTGCAATCTCCCAAACTGTTTTAACGCAATCTATTAAAATAGGTACTTTTTGTAAATATGTTGGCTAATAACTATCATTTTTTTAATGCAGGAAACTTCAGAACTTTTAAATAAGGCATTAAGATCCGAGTGATGATGAAAAATACATGAGCTAGAAAAAAATAAGATAATTAGCTTACAGCAAGAGGAAACTCTCTTGAGTTGTTCGAATTGTGTACGAAGTTCTTTTGTCTAAAATGTGCCATCACTTCTCTGGTGGCAAAAATAGGATGTTCAGCGGAGTCTTACGCTTGCAGAAAGTGATACTTTGGTAGAGCCAGGAAGACTTGCATTTTATCCCAGGCATCTCAGCGAGGCAGTGCTGGAGACCTGATGAAGGTGAAAAGAATTTATCACCTTGAGCAAGTTGTTAAATTTGAAGGTTGTGTTCCTATAGCATCTAATGCAATGAACAGACCTGCAGGCTGTACAGCAAGCTTTTGAATCGTGAGTATGTATACATTGTAAGCCTTGTTTTATTCATACAGCCATCTCTGAAATGCTGCCTGCTGCGAGCTTTACAGCAGTAGTCATTCACTTCTTTGGACTCTTTTCAGGGTCAGCCTGGTGAGCTGGGAGCTCAAGGCCCAATTGGGTCCTTGGGATTTACAGGACCAGCTGGTCTGCCAGGAGAAAAAGGACAGAGAGGTGAGAATGGGCAGCCTGGGCCAGCTGGAGAAAAAGGTGATAAGGTAGGAAACACCACAGACAGTTCTTTTAGGTGTATACAATATGTAATGTTAAATACTGGCAAGTGAAACAGAAGCTGAATGATCAAAAAGCATTTGCCCAACTATACTTTTGCTCACACAAAATTCTCACAGGAATTAATTACAGCTCTCTTGAAAAAATGTTTCAGCAGATTTTTGCTATGGATTGCAAAATTAGAACTATCAGAAAATACAAAATAAAATGAAACAGATCCAGTTGGATTGTTATGTACCATGTCATCCTCTTTAACCTCCAAGAGGGCTGTGGGAGAAACGTGGAGCTGAAGGAGTATGGTGCTTTTAAAAGTGCTGTACACTAAACAAAATTTTATTACCACTTGTGGACTATAAGTTGCACTTCAGGTCCATAGCTTTCATAGCTGTACAATCCCTGTGCTTCGCTCTTGGTACTTTATATTAGTTTTAATGGTCTAGTTCCACTGATCTCAGTGGATGACCAAAATCACTGAGGTCAGTGTCTGTCTAGTATATCTGAAATGTAAGTGTTGTAAATGGAAATTGTGCTACTGGTATTATCAAAACAGGAGCAGGGTTGTGAATTTATGTACAGAATTTATTTATAAATTGTAGGCAACTTCCCCTTCTCTGTAATTTTATAATATTTGGAGAATGAATGAGAGTTAGACATTTATCCTGTACTGTACCATCCTTTACATGACACTGGTCTCCTGCTAAGTCTGTATGAGTTTTTTCAGATATTTACAACAATTGCTGCTTTTGATTCATATTTCAAATAAGACTGTTTCTTGCTTCTTGCTATATAGTGTCACATTTTTGGTTTTGATTCTTTTTAAGAGTTAATGACCTTGGTAACTTTTTTTTTCATGTCACTTGCTTTTAGGGCCCAACCGGAGTCCCAGGATTTCCTGGTTTAGATGGTGTTCCTGTACGTATTGAATGGATATTGCTTTATAAAAATTACGGTTCATATAAAGTCATACCAACTCCTCTAACAGAATAATACACAAAATAAAATGTTTGGCTTTATATCTGTTGATATCATGTCACCTACAGAATTATATGTTTTGCAAAAATGTAGAATAGCCAGGTTAACTTCAGCTGTATTCACAGTTGGTAACAAACTCCACAAAATCACAATGAGGTAAGTACATAATTTTCATGCAGGGGTAGGGCGGTGAAGGTAGAGACATGTCCATGCAGCATGTGTCACTGCTAGGATTAAAAACAATTAGTTTATTTTGTCAGGCTCTGTAGCAGGCTGTAGTCTGCTTGCTGCATTCTTACCATCTCTGAAAGTATCTCAAATGATGTACAGTTTTCTGTTCATACGTTCTGGGTTTTGGTTGTAGTCCTCTTGCAGGTAAAAAAGCAGCCACAGAGTCCAGTAATTTTAACCTGAATAGAGACTGAAGAGGGAAAGTGGGTCCTAAATATATCTTTATAAGCATGTGATTATATACTTTTCCGAGTATCTTCTTTAGTGTGGAAATGGGTGTGGTAAAAGAAAGATAATATCCCTTAGATACAGTATTTTGAAAAATGCTGTTTATTAGCAGCAACTGAACTCCTATGCTATTATTAGTTTCATATGGATCAAACAAAGTTAAAATGTTGAATTTTGAAAGTGAAAACAGAACCAGAAACTGAGTGGGTGTCAGCATCTGCTTGTCAGCTGTCCACACTTGACAATGGGACTGTTGCCAGAATGTCTTGATAATGTAGAGGCCAAAATTTAGCACAAAAAAGAAGTGCTTCCAAGAAATCTGTATTCTCTTTATGAAAAATGTTAATTTAAAAAGTGTCCACAAATTGGTTTGAAGAACCTTAAAGATGGGAGGAAGAACTGCCCCCCCACCTCCCCGAAAAAAAAGAAAAACAAAATTGGGACAAAATTACTGTTTGTTCCTTACAAAAATGTTTAATTCTGTGAAAATAATTTTTCTCCAATGGAAATATCATCTTACCATTTCTATTGCCTGGTGTCTAATTTGCAGTAGAACTAACTCCTATCTGGACATTGGTTAGTCCTTGCTAGGTCAGAAAATCACTTCCTCAATTCTTCAATGTACAGTCTTAATCTCTGCAATTACTATGTGCTTGAGTCAAGCTGTGTCCTGTTTTTCTTTGTTTTATCCTGTCAATCAAAAAATAAGAGGCTGCTTGAGATTACTTCTGTGTCTGTCTTCAGCTTTTCTTTACAGCCACAAGAAAGATTGTATTACGTTAGTCTGCTTTCTCTGAGATGATAGCACATTACTTTTTGCTCAAGTGAGAGCTCAGTCTGACCTTCTTAACCTGTGTTGTCCCTGTTATATTTGCTATGCATCAAAGAAAAAGATATAAATACCTATAACATGTTATAAATGAAAAAAAATTCTATTGATCACAATAAAAACATTTCTAATGCACAGAGTATAAAGCTGGGACCACTGTGAGGCGTCCTCTTTTTCAGATCAGAGATACTTGTTTCTGAACTGTTCTGTTAATTTAAAAAGTAATTCCCTATTTATCATGGTATATCGCTAATAAATATTAAACTGTCTTTCAGGGGTTACCAGGAAGTGAAGGACCCAGGGGCATGCATGGTTTAGATGGCTGCAATGGCTCAAGAGGTGATCCAGGATTTCCAGGCGAAAGTGGTTATATGGGACCAAGAGGTCCTTATGTACGTGAAAGGCATTCCTACTTTCTATGAATACTGTATGTATACATTTTCCCTCCAAGCTAACGGCTCTTAAAATGAAAAGAGTTTTAGATTATGGCACTAGCTTTACGCTGCACAATGAATTTTTACAGATGCTTACTAATGCTAATGGGAGTGAAGGACACTTGGTACCTTAACAGATTAAGTTTAAGCTTGTGAATGTGAAATAAGTTCCTATATCCTTGAAGTATATATGTCTACCTGAGAGTTAAATTCTGATTTGTGTCCCTAGTACATAACCACACCAAAGCTAATACTATTTCATGGAAGTACAACTGAGGAGGAGTGGCTTGAAACCATCATACCATTTATCAATACTTGAGATTTCTTAAAAGCCTTAATAGTATGGATATAGCTGAGATGAATTAGCAACAAGTGGAAGCTTCAACAAATCTTAAGTCCTGTAACACTTGAAGACTTTTAGTGGTTGATCACACAAGTATATTAGTAGATTTCCAAAATCGTACTCTTACAGTTTCATGTGCCACTTTTTACCTATTCATGACTGCTCTGTGCACACCTCATCTTGCCTGGGGTTTTATCTGTATATGTAGAGATTATTTAAGTTAAAATATTTAAAATTAGCACTTTAATATTGTTTACTTTTGCTGTTAAAATGGAAAGAATTTTAAAATTGTTTCAATAGTTGTGTTAGCCATGCTCTTCCAATGAAGGTAAAACACAGATTCATGTCAGTAAGGGATATAAGTTACTGTAGCTCCAAAGAAATTTTGCTGAACAGATCTAGTCTCCAGTCTCTGACTTTTTGTGGAAACAAGTTTTAGTTCTGAATGATTAATAGCTGATTAGTTGGCCTAAGAGCTTCCCTGAAATTTTCTAAATAAAACAATAAAAACAACTGCAATTTACATGAGAAGTCAAATGTGTTTGGTAGGAACTACATAAGGTGCTGATTCACCATAGGGAATCAAACAATGGGCAGTGGATGCCAGACTGAAAAGATGTTTTAAAAAACCAGCAATTAGAAAAACCATACAATTTCAGTCTTGGACATGCAATAAACACTATGAAATACACAACCTAATAAAAAACCTGATAACAACCTCATTTGTTGTACCTCTCAAAATAGCCCATTAACCCTCCAAACAGTAAAATGACTTCTGCTCAAACTTAATGTTAGCTGTATTTTCTTACTTAAATGCTCACAATTTGAGGAGTATGCCCTTTGGCAGGCCTAGAAAAGTATTTGCAAATTACAAAAAATGGGAGACAAAATAGGCATGTAGCCTTGGATATGCACACTGAAATTCCAGTGCAAATTAATTTAGCTACCCAGAAGAACAGGACATAGTAACCATATTTTCTTGTGTACAAGAATGCTATTCCAACCTCTCTCTGCAGATTGCCTATTTTTAAATCAGTTTGTTGCACCAAGTACCAGCTTGACTATATTTACAGCTAACATTTTTATAGTATTCTTACTTACAACATAGTCTCATATAGTTTTAACACTATGTACATATTCATCAGATTTACTTCTGTTACCTTATAGAATCTGTACATATACCTCACCAATAAATTGGAAAATAAGGAGTTTCTATTTGTAAGCCCTTACCTAAGTCATATAGAAGATAACAAAGTGAATCTAATAAAGATATTTCATTACACAAAAGATCACATGTAAAATAATCAAAGACAAATATAACTTTTGATGTGTTTGATGTGTTCCGCAGCAGCTGTTGCTTGACCTGTAATTTGCAGCCAGTCTACTGTAGCTATATCCAGCTGCAGACAGCTGTAACTTTTCTTTTTATTGTACCAATTCAGGCATAAATACCTTCCTGTTTCATTCTGACTTCAGGATTTGAGCAGCCAGTGTATAATATCAGGAAACCAGTACAGTTTTAAAGTGGTTACTTTCTATAAAAAACAGCATCCCGTTTTACTGAAATCAGTAGTTAAGTGGTAACTTAGTTAAATTATATTCGGTACATTTGGATTTCAAATGAGAAAATTGCAGGAAAATGTCTTAACATATCTATTCTTCACATATGTACATATCATGCTTTTAACAGTCAATTGAGCATTACAATTAAATTTTGCGAAACAATCATCTATCTGTTCCTGCTAAGTCAGACTGAGGTTTTGAGAGTGCTAGGATTGGCAAAATTTTATAAAGGAGTCCACAGCAAGTACTATGGGAACTTAGTTTTTTTAAAAACTGCCTTTAGGCATCAGAATTTTTTTTAATAGGCTGTGAAACGTATTTCCTAATAGGTGAAAATGTTGAAGACTATGCACGTGACCACAGTCCATACTTTCAGCTTTTTAATCACACTAGGTTCTTCTAAATCACAGCATGAACTTTTGGAGAAGGACGAGTGCTAATATTTAAAGCCACTGACTCAAGAAAAGCTAGGCATAGTGAAATACTTGACAGTAAAGGCAAGATTTGTGAAGATTGTAGAAGTACCCAAGAGCTAGGGAGCATTTAACAGAGCAGAAGCTGACATGTTTTGCTCAACTGTGCAGAAGGCAATTTTACTTTTAAGGTCTTGTTAGATAAAAGAACTGCAAAATGCTCATGCATGGTTCTAGTGGGTTACCTAGTGATGTAGGGACACCAGAAAAGAACAGCCTGAGTAACTATCATTCCATCTCCATAGAAATGTAGAGTATGAGTAAATGCATCATGTTTTAAAAGACTTTTTTTTCTTCAAAGGGAAATCCAGGGCAAAAAGGAGAGAAAGGAAATACAGTATATGTTTCGCATTTTGGAAGAGGACCTCCAGTAAGTATATGATTCTGAAAAAAATCATGTCTGTCATATCTCATAGGAAGACATGTATGGTAAATGTAACTGTTCCATTATTCCTTGCTGTTTAATAAAGTTTGGTGCAAAAAAATTATTAAAAACAAAATCACAACTGGAACAGATAGCTTGTGATCTTGATAGCTATGAAGTTGGAAAACACCCGCAACAAAGCTTGTAATGATTCATTTGAGAAATCATTGTCATTACAGGGAGACAGAGGCGATCCTGGACCCCCAGGCATGCCTGTAAGTAGTCATTAGGTTCTATACATTCTTTTTATCTTGAAGGTCTTTCAAATTTTCCTTTTTAGTACAGTAAAGAAGTATTGGGGTTTCTCCGTGCCTGCCTTAAATAGCAAAATTCCAGAATAAAGTCTAACAAACATCGAGTTCCTATAGTCTGCCCCCATGATCAGCTCATGCTGGCTGAAAAGGAGCAGAAACAGACCATACCCATCTGCATTAGCTGCGTATAGAGCAGTTGTTGCCCTGGTACTCACAGTTTGCAGAATATTTTCTCCGTGAAATTCAAGATGTGTACAGATGTGACATCTTCAACAGTATCTGGTGGATCGCCCAAGAACATGCAGCACACTGCCATATTTTGGCCATAAAAACATGCGAGAAGAAAGAGTTTGTGTTGCTGACTCACATTTAATGGCTTTGCGTTCCTCTTCTTAGGCCCTTCAAAAAAGTATCCACCACTGAACTATATCAAGTCCCCACACTGTAGCAAAATTACTGACAAAGTATTCTTTCAATCCATTAGTAACGTGTAACTCTGCATTGCCTAGTATCTGTACAGCATTACCCAGAAACTGTTGCTGAGCTGCTCTAGCAAAGTGAGGTTTCAGGCATGGTGTAAGCTTCAGGCCATGGGTGGAATGCAGTAGCCAGTAGACTGAGTCCAAGTGATGCAGGCATTTTGGAGTGACTAGTTTTGTGGAGAAAAGACTAAGCTCTTGGTATTTTCACAAACAGACCTTTTGCCATCTTTTCCAGGGACCTCGAGGGTCAAGAGGTACAACGGGCCCGTCTGGATACCCAGGCCATCCAGGCTTGCCTGTAAGATCACCACAGTTATACAGCCTTGTGTTTTCAGGATATGCATAAATTCTGGTCTACCAATTTTAGAATTTCCCTTAATATAAAACAAAACCAAAAAATAATTTTTGAGGCAGATGATAAAAAGAGAGATTTTTGCCTTACCTTATGACTTTGAGTTGGCGTGTATGTTGTTCCTTCCCATGCCTGCATGAACATGTCCCATCCTGGCAGTCTGTGGTCACGAGAGGAATGTGCTAGGGCTCTCTTCCTTATTCCCTTTCCCCAAGGCCACCTTGTGGGAGAGAGGGAAGTAGGAAGCCAGAGTTCAGCCCCCCTGAAAGCAGTGACAAGGTGAAGTAAATTACACTTTGGAATAGGTACATCCCAAGAGGAAATTCTGCCTCGAGGTGCTACTGGCAATAGGAGGTAATTTTCAAAGCAAAGCTGTCTCTAAATCAGACATATTAACTTGTCTTCATTCTCTTTTAAAGGGTATTCCAGGTTACCCTGGTTTGCCAGGTGAACAGGTAGGCAATGACATTTCCTCAAGTTAGTGAAATGATAATTTATACAAATAGCTGAAATGTCCCTTGTTGTTATTTGTTTTTCAAAGGAGTTACTTGATTAAATTTCAATGTCAGCATTGCCTGATTATCTTCAAACTACATTTTTTGTCAATTAGGGCAATCCAGGTATTGGCGTGGATGGACAAAAGGGAGAGCCGGTAAGAAAAAAAAAAAATTATTAACCCCCTCCCAAATATTATTGAATATATTATTGCTGTAGAATTAGAAATCTAATAGAGTCTTGTTGGGTTCCTCAGAACCCATTCATTTGTGGCCATGTCATACTACTAATCATGTTATAATGGAAAGGGAAGTAATGGATGTTATCGAATCAATTAATTCTGGGCAGAAGAGATTTCTTCAGTGAGCTGCATATAGGAATCAAGCATATACTGGAGGTTTTGAAAAGCAACAATCAATATGTTAGTTAGCATTTACATAGCAATTACCTTCTGTACAGACACTGCCTAGATAATCACAACAGTACCCTCCAGTAAGTGGCTGTACCAGATCAGTCACTGAATCTCGTGCTATGCCCAGCACCAGATGCAAAGGAAAGGGTGTAAGAAAAGGACAAGCACACAGGAATAGTTCCTCTGTCAGTCTCCACCTATTAGCATATGCAGGACTTACAGAACCCATGTGGAATATTTGATTTTTCTTCTATGAATTTGTCTAGTCACTTAGAATTCATGCAAGTTTCTAACATGCACAATGTTCCATAGCAAATCAATAATTTAATCTTCACATTCACAAAAGTTTGTGCTCAAAGGCTTCAGTTCAGAACATGAGACTGTATGTACACACAAGAGATTTGATAATCCTGTAACTATCTCCACAGCAGACTCTGAGCAGGAGCCATGAGTTCAGAGTTCTCAGTTATTTCGTTAGCCATAACATTACTTTTAATGACTGAGGAGAATAGAAAGGGATTAAAAGCATCAACCTTGCTCATCTGGGAAGACAGTAAAGAGGCTTACAGATCTCAATATAAACCTTTATTTATCAGCAGGTATTAATACATGTCCATGTTCAGTGAGTACAGAAATGTGCTGTAGTATGACAGGAAAACATGCTGAGTCTTACTGAAATGCCACATGGAACAAAATGTGTCTCTGCTGTTCCTTTGACTTCCACAGGGTGACGTTGGACTTCCTGGGCCACCTGGATCACCACTTTTAGTTGGACCTCCTGGAGCTCAGCTGTTCAAAGGACAAAAGGTGCTGATTTGTCTTCATATGTAACTGTGCTCAACTTGACAAGTACAATTCTGTGATGTAATTTTTGCCAGGATGGCATAGGACAAATCTTTCTGTAGTAAACTAGCAGCTTCAGCAGAAATACTGTTGTTCAGCACACTTCCTACAGGCTTTCAGGAGTGGAGAGCCCATGTGTATTTTAGCTCATATTCCTGAGGGACGACTGTCCTGATGCAAAAAGGAGATACTGCCCTTGCTTTGGTTTTCTTCACTTTTTGTCATTAGCAAATCATATTTTAGGCATCTCAGGTAAAGTTGGCTACTCTGCTATTGAATCTTTTTTGTGGCTCTTCACTAACACTTATTTTTCAGATCTTTGGCAATTAGTATTTTTGAGATTTCTCCAGTGTAATGTTTTGAACTATCAACCCTAATCCTTCTAGGGTGCTCTTTTAATATGAAAATTAAGTGTAATTTTGTTGTCCATTTGTAATGCCTGTTATTTACGGTACTTCAATATCATACCTACTGTACCTACAGTTGTGAACCTTAAAAATTTAGAATATTTGTTTAAAAAGAACAGGAGTTAGAAAAATTGCATTATGGATCCATATATTGGAGTCTCTGTGTCCTCAAGTCTGATTTGTTTGAATACACAAATTAAAAGGTGAATTTTGTATTGCCAGCCCCTGCAGCCTCCTCAGTGCAGGGAACTGACAGATTTCACATATTGGATCATAGACTTTGATTAACCAAATGGTTGCTAGGTAGATGTGTATGAGGAAGAGGGAAAGGACTGAAGAACTTTTATAACTCCCTGTGTTACTGTGACATGTGGCATATGCTGCTGTGCATGACATGACATGATCATGTAGCCATGTAGCCAGCCATGCATCCCATTCAGACTGGAGCTATGCACAAAAGTGTAGATTTATGCATGTGGATACTTGCATCAAACTAAATAAAGCAGCAAACATAAAAGAACTACTGTCATGCATGTTTGTAGGAACAAAGCCCTGATTAGCAGATCCGTGCAAATGAAAAGATACATCTATCTCACTTCACAGTTATTATTGCTGGTTTGACAATGTTAGCAGAAATAAAAATCAGTACATAATTGCTTTTCTTGTTTTTCTTCTGCCTAGTACGCCAAGGCCCAGTACTTAAGAAAATACCATTTAACAGTAGTAATTCACAACAAGACTTCAAAAAAGTTAAACAGCACATAAGCATGTCCTGCATATTAATATGCACAAAAACTTTCCTTGTATACATAGGGCCAAAAAGGACTGCCTGGAGTAACAGGTTACAGAGGGCCACGTGGACCCAAAGTAAGTAATGTGATTTTTTTTTTTTTTTTTATGGTGCTGACAAAGTCCTTCTGTGGTTATTAAGTTATTTTTTTAAAGCACAAGGTGATGGAAGAAATAACAGCATTTGTGCTGTGAAATTTAATCACCACCTAAACAAGTGTGAAAGCAGAAGTATTTAAAAACCTTTGGAAAACCTTTCTGAGTCAGTTTTCTACATACCTATTGAAAGTTGCCTGGTAGCATAAGCTCCATGTTGTTTCCAGTTAGGCTACTAATATGTAACAGACTGGGGCTTAAGAAAATAGAAGCACAGATTATTTTTTTTCAAGAAGAGAAATAGAGAAGATCTGTATGTGTTCTTAATGGGGCACAATGTATGTTTCCCTAAAAATGTTAGGGAAAGACTTTAACTTCACGTTATGTCTATCCTCAAGAGTAGAGAAGGCAGAGCCACCTGTTTGGAGAAGGAGGTGCTCTTTGCTATCCTACATTTTCTTTTCTTCTATCAGCATGATTAATTTAAACATTGGTGTGTGCCAGTAAGGAGTTCCTGGATGCTGAGCAGAAGCAGCCACCAAAAAGATTCTGGAGTCCTTATTGCTGATAGATTTGGAGGAGGAAAATACACAGGCAGGAAATTCCCAGATCTCAGAAAAACAGACAATAACTGGGGACAAAAGAATGAGTCTCATTTATGTTAAAAATTTTAGTGTTGTAGCCAGAAGAGAAGAAACAAGAAACCTGAACATTACATTTCTGAGTTCTAAGTCTAGCGCTTTTTCAGAAATTAATTTTCCATTATAGAAGGACCACTGTTAACTTAGCACTGGAAAAGGAGACAAAAAAGGAGGCTGATCTTTTTATATCAGTTTTACTTCAAAAATATGGGGTTTATATGTGTGCTCCAGTACTAGCTGGCCATGTAGATAATAGTAAGTACACTTGCTAGTTATAAGCAGGAACTGAGAAATTGACTGATGCAGCCCAAAAGACGCCTAGAGCTTTAAAAAAAAAAAAAAAGAAAAAAGAAAAAAACTTAAACTACTGAGAGCACTTTAAGCTTGAAGAACAGACCATAGCAGGTTCCTTGAATAACTAAAGCTACATAAGCACTGCTAGTGGTGCTGTATGAAGTGACTGAGCCTAGCAAATGAAACAAGATCTGTTAACCTAATATATACATAACTTAATAAGCATGCAGAAAAAAATAAAACATATGGCAGACTTCACCGAGAATCTTGTTTAAACAAAGTATTTTGACTGCTCTAGGGCATACCTGGGAGAGGAGAAAAGGGTGAAAAAGGCATTCCTGGATTCCCTGGATTGCGGGTAAGGAAGTTGCAGAATAAATTACTTTGTAAATTCACTATAATTAGGTTCATAATATATTTGGTGGTTTAAGTTTGCATTTCCAAGAAAATTTTTTAGGATTTTTTAAACTAATCTGTCATACTTTCTGCATAGAATGTTTAGGAGTCCTGCCCTGGGACTCCCCCTGTCTCAGTCTTAAACATAAACTGATACAGACTTTCTGTCCTTGTAAAGAAAGTAAATCTGTAGAGTTATCCTCTAAATATTTAGAGCTGCACAGAACTCTGGAGTAGCACAGTACTAACACAGTAATTTTAATGTATTCCATACGTGCCAATGGCAATTTTTTACAGCAGCTTGTGTTTGATTTGTATATCGATGCTCACATGGAGCACTACATGTCTACTACCACGCTTGGTGCAAAATGGTAAAAAATTACTGAAGACCTGCCTTGGTTACTTCAGTCTATACAAATTTATGTCCATCTCTCATGAAGTATTTGCAAAAACTTTGCAAAGTTTTTCAGAAATATCCTAAGTAATAATTATCTAAAGAATAATAACTGTTCACAATTCTGAATAAGTGTAATTCTGAGTAAGCTTTTACTGTTTTAGCTCACATTCTACTTGCTTTCATCAGGGTAATCCTGGTTCTTATGGACCTGCAGGTTTTCCTGGGATGAAGGTAAGAAGACAAATTATAAGCAGCTCCCTGAACAGTGAGATCTGATATTCTGTGAATTTGTGCAGATTTGGTATTTCTACATACTTGATAGTCCACATTGCATGCCTTCCTTTTTCTCCTGCTACCTGTTGTCACAGAAGTTACATGAACTCTTTGTAATTGAATTTCTGCCACACTGAAATTTGGCTAAAATTGGCTAATGGGATCTGAAGTTGCAAGCAGGAGGAAAAGCCAGTGGGACATGTACAGAGCATGTTAGAAAAGTTACACAGCATGTTAACTTTGTTTGCCATGGTGACATTGTTTGTGTAATTTTGTTACACACGGGTTTTTTTCATCTGTCTGGTTCAAGAAATTCCAGGTTTGCTGTTAAGTCTGCTAAATGTTAGTAATGAATTTATAACTTCTTACTGGCATAAAGAACAACAGATGTAGATAGACAGATCTATATCTTGCCCTTTTTCCTATCTCCTCACCCCAGCTCATTTTCAAATCTAGTTAAGGTAATAATCCATGCTATTCATAAATTGTATTAATGTACAGATATTTGCATCTAGAGTAATGTTCCAGATGACTTTTATCTGTGAAATTACTTTTTACTTTGTTTTTTTATCACTGCCTACCTAAAGAGTTTGAACACTGGATGGATGAGTACATTAGTAGCTCATAAAAGGGGAGGAGGAGCTGATATGCAGCTGCTTTCCATGCAATAATAGTTTAAGAGGGTCATTCAGCAGCCAGCAAACCAATTTCAGCTGTATTAAGCAGAGATCCTGTTAGAGTCTGCTGGTATGTATTCCAGCTAGTTCTGTGCCCCAGTTACACTGAATCCGCTGACGACTGTCTAAATAACCTGGCAATACATGTTATGTTTTTTTTCTAACAGAAGAGATTCTACGAAACTTACCCCTCTTGAATTTTCTGAAACAAATTGCAGATGCTATTATAACATGAGAATATTGTGTAACTGCCTTACTGGGTTTTGTTCAATTCATTATTTTAATGTTTTAGCAGATTAATAAAATTATATTTATGTGATCCTTTCCAGGGGGAAACAGGATTTGATGGTTTTCCTGGACAACCTGGCTATCCAGGCATACAGGTAAAAAAACCCCCAAACACACATGCATGCACACATGCATGCACATGTACATACACACTCCCCTACATAAATGCTAATGCTTCCTCCTAAATGTACTTAATTATCAGACCATTTCCTTTTAGAGGCTCACAATTACTTCTAAGATTTACTGTTTTCATGATAGTCATAGTTACTCAACACCATGGTAGTAAATAATGATGTAAGTAAATATTCCTGCTTGGTGCATATGAGAGTGGGAATTCCATTTTGCATACCAAAAGAATTTGTTAATCCCAAATGCCAATAGTTAGCTTTAACTATACCAATATAGATATCTAATCCATGAATTCTAGTATTCTGCAAGTTATTAATGTTTGAGCTGCATTACCTAGAGAGGTCCACTTGGTAAAGGAACCCGCCGTTTAGGTAAAAGTATTATCCTATAAACTTTGGTTTATTAACAGGTATGATAATTGGCACAAAATGAGGTACCAAAATTTGATTCAGATGGGCTTGTTTGCATGATTTCCTAAAATCTCTTTGCATGTTTCCAGGCCGTTCACGTAAGTAGCTTTTCCAAGATGCTTACTAAAGTGGAAGCTGGACTCATTCACACCAGCTTTGTTTAAACATTTCCTACTTTTGCTCATTTAGATGGCACTAGCCATTTTTTAATTTTACAATACATCCTGCTTTCTGTTAGAGATTAGAAGTGTAGGTGTCATATCCAGGGAGCTAAGCAGTAAAAGAGGAGAATATTCATCTGAAAAGCATGGAAGAGATGCTTAATACAATTTCAGAAGATCCAGGTGCCAGTCTAGTGACATTTCAGGATATAAGATCATGGGATTCTTTTCTGCAGGCTGCAGAACTGATGATCATATTGTAATTCTGACAACAAAAACTTCAGAATGAAGGGAACTGTTATATTTTCTGTGGAATCTATAATGCTAAAGCGCATTCAGAAGAAAAAAACCAGTTCTTGTTGCTACTTCGGAAGGAGCTAAGCAGCAGCGAGTCTAGCCAGGGGGAAGGTCTAGGGAGTCGCTGGGATAGGATCAGCAGTGTATGAGCAAGAGGAGAAGTGAAATACTGCAACAAAGAAGGTGGGTGGCAGGATCATCAGTAGAGACAGAAAGGTTGAAAAGCTCGTCAGCAAAGTTATTTCCACAGTACAGAGGACAAAAACAATATTGCAGAAATTGCGACTGTTAAATATTCTGAAATACAAGTCAAGAAATGTTTGTTTTCCTCTGCAATAATCTTTTTCGGAAAATGTGTATAAATCAGTAACTTTTCTTAAAGCATGATTAGTTGCACCTGTGGAATCAGAGGAATGAAACTCAAGAGATTTGACCAAGAATCAGCTCTCTTACAAATTGAAGATTAAGATTGAAACACACTCTGCATAACCCGTGATGACAAAAGGAAGTAAACTGTGGCTGGTCCAAACTTGCCATAAGTAGTATACTACTAAAGACACGGCTGAAAGCATACAAATAAAAAGCATCAAACAGGTTTTCAAGAAGCAGGTTGACAAATGAGAAATGATAAAAACATGGAGTAACTAAAAAGTACAATAAAAACATCTGGTTTAGACACAGCCTTACTTGTTTCAAAGCTGGGACTGCCAGGAGAGTGCTAAACCAGCTTCTTCAGCCAAGATTTCTTTTATGTAGTCATACTTGCAGGGGGAAGAAATTGCCCATGGATGCTCTGTGTTTTCTCCCATTTGCCCATTATCAGCTTCACAACAATGCGGGATCATTCAGATACTAATCAGACAGAAACATTGCATGTCTTATTTAAACAGAAAAATCATTACAGTCTATTACTCTCTAAAAGTAGAATCCAACCTTAAGTGTTTTGTTGTCAAAAACTACTCACCTAATGTGCATATTGTTTTAGTTGGGGGCATCATTAGCAAACTTGAGACAAGACACTGAATAGAAAGAACAGTGCATTCTTCAGTCTCCTTCGATTATCCCACAGCCTATGAAACCATAATTTAACACTACAAATAGTAAGCAGAAAATAATGAATTGTAGTAGACTATGCTAGGGAGAAATTTGAATGCCTGCAAGTAATGATTTGGAAAGATGAAATTACAACTGCTAGTGCATGGAGCAAAAGAAAATAAATCTAGTGTAGACACAATTAAAAAAAAAATCTGGTTAAATCATACAAACACACATAATTTAGAATGATTGCCCAGATGCTGTAGTTTTGCTTGGGAAATAATTGGATAGATCTGATTATTCCTGAAAGGTGCAGATCTATCTAGACTGCATCAACTGTTCATCTGGCCTCACCAGGTGTTGCTTATGATCTTCTAAAATTCACATAAACTGGAGGAACAAGGATATGATTAAAAACCCTCCTGAGAATAGACTGTCCTCACCTAGATACTCTGAAATAAATGCATTCAGAGAGAATCTAAGATGCATTAAGATTTAAGAGAAAGAGACTCAGAAAAACCCCAGTTGCATTCAAAGTAGATTTCATCTATAAAAAAATGTTAACTTTAAAGCAAAAAATGAACTCCCAAGGAATTGTTGGCGTACCTTTTGATCCCTAATTCTGGACCTTGGCAATGCTCTGTGGATCTTGAACATGAGACAGCAACATGCCCTTGCTGCAAAGGCAGCTAATGATATCCTGGGCTGCATCAGGAAAGGTATCGCCAGCAGGCTGAGCGGGGTGGTCCTTCCCCTCTGCTCAGCAGTGGTCTCTGTCCTTGCAGATATTCTGAAGTTGTCTGGACACGGTCCGGGGCAACCAGCTCTAGGTAGTCCTGCTTGAGCAGGGGGTTTGAACAAGATGATGTCCAGAGGTCCCTTCTAACCTCAAACATTCTGTGATAAATATGAAAAAAACATCAAATGCCTTCTTCAGACAAAATACAAAGGAGGATATGAGTCCTGTCGAAATTGCTTTAAGACCATTTGTCTCTGCTACTAGTGGAATGAGTCTCATTAAAATAATGAATGCTCTTTACAGGCAGTGCAAAGTGTTCTTGGCAACTGTCATATAGAGCTATAAAAACTTACAGAACAAATACAGTTTAATGCTTAATAGGGATATCAGTAAAATTGATAAGTGATTATAAGCTTTCATTTTAAGAAGACTCCAGGTCACAAAATACAGTAGAGATATGCTTCTGTTTGAGACGTTTGGCGTTTTTATTTTTTTAAATAAACTGTTGGCAAGTCGAGTCTCCTGAATTTTCTATGGGAAAAGAAAACATTACCAGTCAATAAAATAATCCAAACACATATGCCACTATGGAGGAGTGTACCAACAGTGAAAACACAGCAAATATGAAGCTGCCATCCAGAGAGGGTCATAACACCTAACAGCCTAAAGAGAGATTGTCAGAGACTGACACTGGAATTTGTCACTTAAGGAGATATCAAGAAATTAAATTTTTTACCTTGTCTCATCAACTCTTCAGTTTTCTTATGTTCTGGTTGTGTCACTTTAAAATCATGATGGAAGTCCACTAAAACTTGGCCATATCCATCTACTGTACAAATCTTTGATAGATAGTTTTATAATCATTAAATTAATATTAAATCTCAAAATACTTTATAAGTTTATCAGAGGAGGAAAAACTCTAGGTTTATTTTTTCTCTCCTGCCACACGGAAGACTCTTCTACGTCATTAAGGAAGACAAATTTACATTCCTGTTTAAAATAGCCAAAGATGACACAAGGATGTTATTTCATTCTGCAAGATACAGTCAAAGGAAAAAGGCCAGCAAAAAGGTCAAAGGTCCAGAGGACAGCAGTCAGTGACCACTCCAGAGCTATTTAAATATTGTAGAGATAGCAATTAAAAAAAGAAAAAAAAACAACAAACAACCAGAAAAAGACATGGACTCCTTGTTTTCACTTGTGTAAGAACAGGTGTCCAGTTTTGCAGTCCCAGTTCTCCTTATCTGTGTCCTGAAATGCCCTGAGCTCCAGTCCCAGGAATGCAACCTTACTACGCAGTTCCCACATTCACATTCTTGTTTTCTCCGTTTGCTGCAGAGAGAAGGGTTGATTCCTAATCTACAAAGCAAGAAGTCTAATACAATTTGCCACATAAAAGACTTCCCTAAAGTCCACTTCACTTGCAATTCTAAATATCAAAATCCAAGCTAATTTAGAAATCCTCCAAGCAGAAGTGATTTTCCTTGCCATTAGTAGGCACTTTTATGTTTCCCAGATGCAGATGTTTTGCACTTCTTGTAAGAGCTTTGAGTACCTCTTAGCATTGATACTGTGTGTCAGACTGTGAAACCTCTTTCCTTAATGCTTATCTGTCGTCATAGAAGTAATTTCCAAATTCTGGCATAGAATTTTAAGGCAAATAATTACAGCTTGGTTTTTAAAATGTCTCAGTTAAATGGGTAGTGATTTACTGTAATTGATTCCCCTTTACACTAAATAAATGAGATCAAGTACAGCAGTCACAAGTTCTGAAGAGTCAAATAGGTATGTACGATAGGTATATTACTGTTTAGTCACTGGTATCCTGAAAGATAATTATTATTTTAAATCTTTTTACCTGGTTTTAAATGTTATAAAGTGTCAAAATTGAGTTTCCCGGGTGACATGTGTCACATTCTTACATACCTGACCATTGTTGAAATTTTTAGTTACATGCAACCACACTGCATATTTGTATCTATCAGTAAAATTTATTGTTGGACTCTTACAGGGGGATCCAGGAGAAGAAGGGCCCCCAGGTCCACCTGGAGCTGTTGGAATTCCGCTGTTTCCTATAAAAGGTTATCGCTAGTTTTAATTTCTTCTGTATAAAGTGTGTAGGACCTGTTTTTTAAGGTGTTTGAAAGGGATCACTAGGGATTCAGGGGACAGGATCCTAAAACGTTATCTTCTTAGCGGCCACATTATGTGTGTGTTTGTGTCTCACTGATCTTACTGGAACTATCATAAACCTACAAGTTTCAGATTAAATGTTTGCTTGAAAGATCTTTATGCCTATAGTCACAGCTAGATCTGCAGGACTATCCCTAGTTATTGGACCAAAGTATATTTAATAAAAAGCTATGAAAAATAAGCCCATGTTAGATAACAGATGGCAAATAAGGAAACTGGCCTTCCCATTGTGATTTTGAATTTCTGTTTTCAGAACTGCCACAACACATAGATTTTAGGCTATAATTAAGCTTTCTATTGCATAGCAGGGGTGAAATCCTGGAACTAGTACTCTCAACAGAATACCTGTCAATCTTATGATCTACCTACCTAAACCTCAGGCTGGGTTTCCATGTCTGAGCTCCCTTTATCCCCATCTTTATCATCGAATTGGTGAAAAGGTGTGTGGAAGTTCTTACTTCATAGCAGGAGGCAGTGGGGAATACCCAAGCCTGCTGCCTGAAAGGGATTTGCTTCAGCATCTCACACTTGAGGAACCTATTGTAAGAAGATTTTAACAGAGAACTTACCATGAATTGTATTTTTAATGTAGCAAATGCCAATTGTGAACACAGAAGTTACAGTACAACCCCAGTTCAGCAGAACCTCCACATTAGATAGGGGCCTCATCCAAAAATCAATTAAATTTGTTTTCCATTGGCTTCTGTGTGTTTCCAGACCATACAGTGGAAAACTTAACCCCATGCTTAATATCGCAAGTAACATTTAAAGTTAGTCATGTGCATGGTGTGTGAGTGGATACATTCTTCAGAGAAAGAGGCCTTTAGCAGAATTGTTCGAGAACACAAATACTACCAGTATCTTGTTTTTCCAATTAATGAAGGCCTTTATATCTTATTCAGTTTTGGGCTTTTTTCTTTATTACTATGTAATTTCAATTTTTAAATTTATTCATTATAGCAATTTTGAAAATACATTTTTAAAATTTGGATAAGTTCAACTAGGATGATCCTGAAATAAGCTCCCTGTGTGCACTGCCAAATGTGCATAACGCGACATGCACATTTATTTTAAATGCTGTATGTATTTATTTCGGGCAAACTTATCTGGGCATTCTGAAATGTAGCACAAAGACACTATTACAGAGTGTTGACGAGGGCAGGAATCCATAGAAAAGTAACCAAATCCTCACACCTTAAAATTAAATTGTTACACATACTTTAAAATGTTTCATAAAGACAAAAGAAGTTACTTTATTTTACTTCTGTGTAGTTCCCTAATTATAATTTTGGTTACAGTTTAATTTAGTTTTAAACTGTCAATTGCATAAGATGTTCAGTTCACATGTTTTTATAATTCTGTGTAGGTCCACAAGGAGATCCTGGATTTCCAGGTCCTGCTGGTGATATGGGAGCAGTTGGGCCCATAGGTCCTGCGGGCCAGCTAGGAAGACCAGGAGAAGATGGAACAAGTAAGAGAATAGGAGATAAAATGTGAATTATATATCAGTAGGAGAGAAAGTAGCTAAAAGAAAACTGTTCCTTGTTCTTGGTTGATGCAAGTCACCAACAGTAAGGATTTGAGCTCTACAGAGAGTTCAGTAAAAGTATTAGCTCAGCACTTAGTGGACAAAAAAGAACCAAAATTATCCAAACAGAACATTAGAAATTACTAGAAAAGGAACAGAAGACAAAGCAGAATGCTACCACACGCTGTAAATTCACGGTATGTCTGTATCTGAAGTGCTGTGCTCAAAAAATGTATTTTCCATCTTGAAAAGATATAAAGGAAGGTGATGAGGATGACTTTGCTCTGTATAAGGAACGAGAATAACTGGGATGTCTGGAAAATAGATAATGGGAAAGAGGAAAAGAAGCATTTGAAGGCCTAAAGCAGGAACCTCTTTTCCTGGGCATCCTAAAAAAAGATTTAGATTTAAGTCTTTGTTATATAGAAGCTCTTCTTTAGGATGGTTCTGAATTCTGTAATTTCCCCCATGATACCCCATAGTAATCCTTACAATGAAGCTGTATGGGCCATATACCATTATTTATTTTTACAGGTCTGCCTGGCCTGCCAGGAGTACGCGGGGCACCAGGACTTCAAGGTTTTCAAGGTGACCCTGGTTTCCCTGGAACAGGTGAATCAATCCCAGGAAGACCTGGACTTCCGGGACCACCAGGCCTACCAGGACAGCCAGGAAGACAAGGCTTACCTGGACCACCCAGTAGGTTCAGCAGCAATTTATATGGCGAGAATATCATTCTGTGTATTAATAGATCCATTGCTTTGCTTGGTCCTACAAAAAACAGAGGTGAAAAGTGCATTTTGACAGATATATCAAACTTTAGATGTGATGTGGAAAACTTGTTTTTCCTATTAGTTGTCAATCAGTGAGATTTCAAGATTTTCAGTTTTCTGGCTGATTTAAACCCACAAAGTAACATATATGAAAACGTCCCTAAAAACGTATCACCTGGAGTTAAAAACACAGCAAACCCAAGTCAGCATCATTTAGTAAAGAAACAAGACTTGTAAAGTTCTACACTGGAAAAAGAGAGAAGCAGCGGCAATGGAAAAGCAATGTGTCAACAACTCTAGCCATACTGACTCTTGTAGTATGATCTGTAAGTAAGGACTTGTAAAGCATTTCATAAGATCCTTAGCCTTTCACGTGACGATAACAAGATAAGGGAGAGGAGACCACGTGACCTGAGCTGTGGAAACAGTCAACCTGATGAATACTAGCTGTACAATTTGTTTTTTTCAAAGGTGTAATCTGTACTGACAGAGGGATCCCTGGAGAACCCGGAGCAAAAGGTCAGATAGGACTTCCTGGAAGAAAAGGTGAAAAAGGAGAAAAGGGTAAGTATGCCTGGACAGCAGTAATTTGAATATGAGACTTATGCTAGATATATCAACCTACATTTGCAAGAAGTTTATGGTAAGTTGGAGGATAAGGCCCATCAAAGTGTGGAGTTCAGTCACCTGTTGGCATTGGGGCTTCTAAGTCAGTGGAGCCCTGTCGGTGCAGCAGTTACTGAGCACTGCAAAGAGAGACTGATAGGCTTCGCTCCTTTGAAGGCCGTAACGAGATAAAATGGTCTGGGTGCTACTAACACAATAAAAAAAGGGCAGCGTTATTTTTTTTGTCTTAATTTTGCAACTGTTTCAATGTAATTTTGACACATTCACTAGGAAATCAAGGCCTCTGCTCATGTAGTGCTGGTCCTCCTGGTCCCCGTGGTATGCAAGGACCTCCAGGTGCTCAAGGAAAGAAAGGACAAATGGGATACCCTGGAAGGCATGGAGAAAAGGGCGACCCAGGCTTATCTGGTGCAATGGGATCACCAGGGCTCCCTGTGAGTAATTTTCATAAGCTTCAGTAAATAAATAACATCAAGTTACCACAGGAGGCATTTAAGCAGAGTTGTGGAGGAACTGCCCTGGAAAACTATCTGAAAGTTTTATCTACGTTTTCTTATTACAGGTTTGTTGGAGGATGCATTTTATTAGCTTCTATCTGATTTCGCTTGTGGCAGTGGGCAAAGTTTTACAGTGAGGGACAGAATCCCATGCTGTGTTTCTGGGGTGGTCAGGAGGCTTAGGAAAGCTGGTGAATGTTCATCTTGTTTTGTTTTGACTTGTTTTTCTTTTAGTTTTGAATACCCATTGTTTTTCTTGAAAACATTGTAGATGCACAAATTGTTCAACTGCAAATGATTTTTCAGTTATTTCAAAGGAAAGCATTACCAGCAAAACCTTATCAAGGCAAAGAATTGCATGATGTTGGCAGATCAAGGTGGATTTTATGTCAACATCCACGCGGGGTGGGACAGGGTCTGAAGAAAAAGGAACCCTTGATTTTATTCAGGCATTTCAAGTAATTTATATATTTTTTTACTAATTTTTTAGAAATTATTTGAAAAGCTTAATTTATTTGATACACTTGATCTATTTTATGAGGCAGTCTGAACATAATATGGAGTCTTTCACTCCCACAGACTGAAAGGCATTGCTATTTGTTAGCGATTATCCCTTTGCTGTTACATGTAACTTTAAAAATCTCCCATTTTCAGTCACTACTCAGCCAGTTTGTTCTCCACAAGGATCACCGCTATAGACAATGCCTTCTTTCTCTATGACATACATATTAGCAGTAAAGCTGAAATGGAATAAAAATTTTGCCCTTGATTTAATAGTTCATAGAAAGAAAAATTACTATAACCATGAAAATAAAGACTTTTCATTTGCTCAATTAGCTTCCCTTGCAGTGTAGTGTAATTTCGTTTCAAGTTCCTGAAGAACAGTAACTGAATGAACTTTTTGTTAGTAAAGATTCTGAGTACTAGAATCATTTGACATCAACATACCATGTTCATTTTCTCCTAAGACCAATTAATTCCAGTGTTAACAAATCAGACATCCAGTTTCTCATGGAAAACCCATATCAAGATTTTTCGTGGCAAGGTGGAGGGGAGAAAATAATTAAGAAATATTTAAAAGATACCTTTAGGTCAGATGTGTATTTCTACTTCAATATTGGCTGTCAGGAGGACTAACAAACAAAATGAATTTGAGCTCAAGACCTATATGTTTCCTGCGTCAGTAATTTACTGGGTGATGCTTGTTGCCTAACTCAGTGAAACTAGCTATTACTTTTGGAAACTGACTTATTTTCTTTAATGCGCTTCATATAGTTTATCTTATTCCCCACAGTGAGCAATAATCAAAACACCAATTAATCTAACGGCTTTAGGAATACATTATAAGATGATTTATTGGACTTGCTGTGATTTTGTTCCACTTGTTTTGGTCTGGCACGTGGACTGTGCATCCAGGATGCCGCATACCAAAACCATGCCAATAGAGGGGTTTTGTAATATACTTTCTTGTGTGTGAGAGCAATTTCTTTGAAAATATAAATAGATACACTTGGATTTATGACTGTTCCATTATGGGGGGGGTGGGGTGTGTTTCTTTTTTTGAGGTTTTGTTTTGTTTTAATAGCAGAACTCTTTCACACACGGAATTGCTTAAACATTTCCAGAACGTTGTCTTTCAAAAGAAAAAATACAAAACAAAACCATTGTGACGCTGAAGGAAGGAGATAGAGGGGCTCTGTCATTCTAGTTCTAATGGTTTCATTGCAAGCTTTGCATTTATTTTTATTTTTCTTTTCTTAAAATCCTATTACCTGAGTGGATTAAGAGAAATTTCAATCTTTTGTTACTTTTGAAAGTGTATTTTAGCCCTTGTGGCTCTTAAGTAAAGCTTGAAGCCTTGTCCTGAATACTTTGGTGTTCTTGGGTTACTTAGGTGAGAAACAAGGACAAAGTAATCAGTTTGGAAATAAATAAGCCACTTTGATACAGAAGTGCTTTGGTTTAATGGATTTCACACATATATATACTTTTTCCATTTTTCTGCTCTCTTTTCTTGCCAAATATCTCATTTCACTTTCCAGACTTGTCACTGCTAACTTGAAGATCTAGACGTTTTAACAAATAGTCACTGCTAGTGTCAGATACACCACATTTTTCAGAAGTCTTCTTCCTGTTTTACAACTGTCGCGATTTACAATCACTTTATAAATTCTGTTTTCTCTACCTATTTCTTAGTGGAAGAGTTTGAACAGCAGAGGAAACTAGTTCAATAATACCCCAGTTTTCCAACCTTAGTGGCCTTTTACTTCTGCGTACATGTCACATGGTAAAATATATTTACCCACACATACTGTTGCAAGATCAGACCCTCAGCAATGATACGCAAACTGCCCTCTGCTTGGAGAACTGACAGCACAAATCAGCATAAAAATACAGAAAAGTACTTTTTCTCCCCTCTAAACCTGTCAAATCATAGATTCTTCTGACAATGTCAGGTACCTAACTACAGGCAGATGAATTTTTTTATTCACAGCTTTGCAGGCTTTCACTCAGAAAAAAGCATCACTTACCTACTGCCGTACTCAGTTCTGGGAGGACGGCTTTACACAGCAGTCGCCGCACTCCAGAGGTTCCCTTCCTGTGTAGCCTCGGTGCATTCTGGGTTGAACTCTGCAGGGGAAAGTGTGAATCATTTGCATCTTAATATTCTTGCATTTACAGCCACAGTTGTATATGGCCATAGACCCAGTTTCTTATAGTTGTGTATCTGTGCGTTTGGCAAAGTCAAGCTGAAAAGGCCAGATGCCATTCACACATTTCTTTATAGACATCAAAAGAGGTAAGTGTTTCTTTTGGCATTTTACTTTAATTGCTGTGGTTTTGGGAAACAATGAAAGAGCAAGAGAGGTATTTATTTTTCACCTCAGTTCCCACGTTGATTCCTTGCTGGAGATAACTGACAATTTTTAATATTTTTTTTTTTTCCCAATGGTAAGGGGCCACCTGGTTCTGCTGGACAACATGGTGAAAAAGGAGAGAAGGGTGATCCAGGAAGAGTTAGAATAAAAGGTAAAACCACAGATTTTATCATTAGCCTTTTTGTTTCCTATATAATGCCTGAGCAATAGTGTGAGAAAACCGTATTCATCTATTCTGTAATAAAGTCATTAGTTTAGAAAGTTACTGAAGCCTAGAGGTCATGTATATCCAAACTGCTTTCTTGGTACCATCTTGTGCAACTTGCTAAATACAAGATCAACAGTGTTGTGTGGTTTTTACTCTATAGTTGAGCCATAAAACAGTTTTAACAGCTTGATATTAATGCTAATAATTGACTTTTCATGTCATGTGATTGATAATCAGGGTCTTACAGAGATCTCCATAGCAAAGACTAAGCAGGATACAATTATTGTGAAAGCATGAAGAAATATTATCATATAGAAACCAGTCCTGAAGTGTCAGATGCCAGTATCCCAGTTGCTATCTCAACTTAAACTACCAATATCCTTCTTGGGAAAAACTCAGTCTCAGTTGCTATTCAGATTCTTGCCTCTGTTTCTGAAAATTACTCTTGACTAGGCATTGAAGAGAAACAATAGGCTACCATTTGCACAACTGAAATTCTTGTAATTAAATAGCTCAAACCCTCTCCACAGTTATGGTTATGATTTGCAAAAGCAAAAGAAACAGAACAAATTACAGCAATCTGATGGCAAAGCTTAGTTAGAAATGCTAAACTAATTATTCAGACAAAAGATCGTCCATCTTACTGTTTGTGAAAAGTTGCTTTGGATGCCTGTGTCTGTTTTCAGATGTTGAAGCAAGGCAAAACATTTGCTGTTTATTTGCAAAGGATCTCTTGACACAGCAAAATGAATCTTGTGGTTAGAATCGTTTTTTTGTCCTGTATGCAAAAATTATATTCATAAATATCAGTGCAAGAGAAATCTAGGGGTAAAAAAAGAAAAAAAAACACTTTTGGGGAATATTGATGCAATCATTCTGCATCATTTGGCATTGCTATGTCCTGATTTCACTGAAACCAAGAATAAAACTCTGGCTGATTTCAATAGCAAAATATTTTCACTCTGTATATAGCATGAACAAAAGCCACATTCTTGTGGTGCCTGTAAGCATGTCTTTTACAGAGAGACCAAGTTGTTCCATGAGGTATCCAACAACATGCTGCCTTCCCAAGTCTAAAATACCTCATTATGGAAATGGGAATTCAAGAAGTGGAAATTATCATACACAGATGATGAATAGTTACCCAGCATTTACCTGAGCAGAAATAAAACCCCCCAAATATTACACTTCATTTTTTTCCAAATTGTTTTAAGGAATAAAAGGTGAAAGAGGTCCTACTGGTGTTCCAGGATTTCCAGGCCAAAGAGGTAATGATGGCAGAGATGGGGAACTAGGATTGCCTGGGGAAAAAGGAGCTGAGGTATGTTTAACTTTCTCAGAATTTTTTTCCATTTCAGGTAACATCATATCTTATGAAAGGGCTAGCTACTTAATGAAGAGTACAGTTTTATTCCAAATTCCTAGCAGATTAATAGCTTTTATCACTTTATGTTAGCCTAGATAAATAATCATAGCTTTTATCAATTAAAAAATTATTTCCTTGGAAGTATTAGTTTATTTTGGTCTTCCTGAATATAATTTCTGCTTATACTGTGTGCTATTCTGAGATGAGGAAGAAAAAAACCCCACAAAACTCTACCCTTTGTTCCTATTGCCTTTGAATATTTAAAAGTACTAATATATTTCATGTAGTCACTCAATTGTGGAAGAGTGGTTTCTCCAGATGATTCTCTAACACGGCTTTTAATAATCAAAAAGAGGAAAGAAATTAGGTCTTCCTATTTCTTATCAACATTTTTTTTTCTTTTAGGGTGATTCTGGAGTACCATTGCCAGGTGATAAAGGATTCCCTGGGGTCCCAGGACTTCCTGGGATAAGAGGACAGATGGGATTGCCTGGTTTGGGGTTTCCCGGCCCTCCCGGAGTCAGAGGTAGCCCTGGAGACTTTGGTGATACTGGTAACATTGGGCCACCTGGTCCAAAGGGCCAGAAAGGTAATTTTGAATGTTTACATTAACAACCAAATAACAAGATACATGTTTGGTAGCATTCATTACAGTTTTATATATGTATTATATACAGTATTATTCATTTATACTGAAAATTGATTTTGGCAGGCTCAGTGGTTATGTGAAATATGGCCACTGAAAGGTACAATACTGTCAGCATTTAGCAGCAGACACTAGTGAGAATATGAATTGCTACGGGCCTTAAACCTGCAAAGTGCCACTTACGTGCTATCAGAAGAATTATTTTCTGGAGTGAAGACTATTCCTGATTGTAAGGATTTGCAAGGAAATGCTTTTTTGCTGAAGGAGTGGAATAATACAACTCGTACTTAAAGCTTGGTCCATTTTTTGGTTATAAAAAATCCCTACCAAAATGAAAAAAATCTACACTGATTGCAATTATCTAGGAACAAGAAATGTACATAGAATTGAGAAGAAAATACTCTTTCTTACAGAGATTATTGTAAAGACAAATTTCTGCAACAAGTAAAAAAAAACGTTTGTCTTTGAAGAACACAACTGTATTACAAGTTTAAATCATTACCAAGATTGTATGCAAAATAAGTGTCAAGAAAAATATATTTTAAGATTGTTCAAACCTTCAAGTAATATAGAACTAACAATGTGCATAAACAGTCCTTTCTCTTTACCTTTGCACACCCAGTTGGTTAGTTCCACAGAAGTGTTACAGTAAATGCTGGGACTCCATTTAATCTAAAATCAAATAGGCCAGTTTCTTTCTCCCTCTTGCTTCAGGTGAGACTGTACGCATTATACCATACCCTGGAAATCCTGGTCCCCCGGGTTTTAAAGGAGTTCAAGGTATGTTTGCAGATGGGATAATTTTTGGTTTTAATTGAAATGGAATTTTAAGTTACTAATTAAAAAATAATTAAAATAATTAAAATTATATATATTATAATACTAATTAAAATAAGAATCCTAAAAAGATGCACTAATCTAGTTTTTCAACAGATACATGTCTCAAAAAGTAAAACTGCAAATATGCAGCAATATACTCACGTAACAGAATCAAAGGTCAGAAAGCTGCAGTTTGGATGATCAAAAGGTGTGCAGGCTGCCTCCGTAGAAATTATTCATTGAAGGTAGCTTGAAACTCTGTCCTGCCTCAATTAAAATGCATGAGAGAGTCTGTAAAACATACAGGTGGCTGGAGCTGGATAAGACCTAGAACATGTACATCTGGATACTGGGGAAAAAAAAGGTGTCTGAGGCAAAGATATGCTGCAAGACTGTAATTCTAAAACTATATTGCTCATGGCAAGATGCAATTGAGCCCAGGCGTCTGAATACTTATCACCATTACTTCAGCTTCTTCAATTTAATTTAAATTCTAATAACTTATCCAGGAACTAGCAAGATGTTGCTTGTGATCACCTCCAACACATTTGAAACACCCCAGAAAATCCTGATAAGAACCAATGGAGATACTGGTTTTTCAAGCTGTTTAATATGGTATTACACAGTCCCTGACATCAGTACTGTGGGAGGTAACTAAAATTTGTACAGACATGAAAGAACAGGGATTAGTGTATTGAGCTCATCTGCACCATTCCAGAAGCAGCACATAGCACAGAAGAATGTAAGAATGAGTTGACGTCTGTCACTCACTAGGTGAATATTGTTGATGTCCTATAACGTTAAAATGTTATAGGAGATTTTAATTTTTTTCCTCTAATTTACCCTGGTGATTTGCCATCTGCTGTTTATGGATTAGGGAACAGGTCCATTTAGAAAACCAGCAGCCATGCATTTGGTTGTGACTTGGGTGGTGGCTCTTGCCCAAAATGTTCAAAGCAGATGAAATCCATTTGTCTTCAAAGTACATGAATTTGTATGGGATAAAGAAGCAATACTGTTCCCTTAGATCCTTAGATCACACATTTTAGAGCTCTGTCTTTTGTCTGTTTCGGGTTTTTTACATATTTTATTTCTGTTTCCAGGACCAAAGGGTTTGAAAGGACTCCCCGGTCATCCTGGACCAAAAGGCTTTGATGGGCCAAAAGGCTATAGAGGCAGGCCGGGAGCAGGAATCCCTGGGCCAGAAGGTGAATTGTGCTTTCCTTAATCCAGGAGACCTGCTGGTCAAAGTATAATGCATACCTGCAGGGTAAGGTAGTTACCATGGTAGATTAGAGTAGGAAGCACATTTCAACAAAAGCTAATGGAAGAGGAATCCTTACCAATTTCCCTTTCCTCCAGCATTACAGGTGCTGTAATAACCTAAGTCCAGAGAAGAAATAGTTTCTGAAAACTGAGAATAATTAGTATCATTTTAGCAAAGGGATTGAACTGGACAAGCGTGACAGTACACAAAGACATGCTCCAAAGAAAACCACTGTCACTTCCCACAGGAATAAGTACCTCCTTCAATCCTCACACATCATTAGCTGAAAATGAGAAACCTGAAATTTAATGTATGATATAATTTTTGTTTGCAAAGTGATAATTTAATTCTGGTTAAATTTAGATTATAATATTCCACAGGGGTTGGGGGGGGTTGCAGAACTTCTGAATTATGCCCCATTTGAATTTAAAAACCCTATTAACAGGCTTTCGAGGCACAGCTGGTGATCCTGGTGATGAAGGTGAAAGAGGATCTACAGTTGATGGTAAAAAAGGCCCTCCAGGTCCACCTGGCATAGATGGTCAGAAAGGTGTTCCAGGTGATACTACATACGGTCCTCCAGGAATCCCAGGCAACAGGGGACTGCCAGGACCCCCTGGTGAACAAGGAGCAAGGGGTGATCCAGGCGTTCCTGGGTTTCAAGGTATGAGCCAGTTTTTATGAAGCATTTTCATGTGTTCGAAGGAGAAAATCTGGGCAGAGTCAGTCCTGATTCAGATAAAACTTACTCTTTACCTGGATCCACAATGGTAACTGTGAGCCTATTTTTACAATTACATTTTTACAGTTAATGTTGATCAGCCACTGGGGAGATCTGTGCTGCAGGAAGGGAAGGTGCCTTTACCCAGTCCCTGGAGTAACAGTCCAGCTTCTCATTCTTATTCCTGTTACTTGTTGCTAGTGGCCATCTGTGCTTAGGGCCTCCTGCTGTGTCACACAGATAGTCCCTGCCTCAGGTTGCTTACTCAAATCTGAAAAGACTGGCAAAAGGTGGGAGAACACTCAGGGAGAGCGGAGTGAATTTCTTTGCCTTGAGTTATACAACATAATCCTCAATATCTTGTGCACTACACTCCTCATTTCTGCCGGGAAGTTTTGCTGATTGCAGCAGATGTCTTCACAGTGCCACTTCCTTCCCACTTCATAGCAGATATTACTGTTTCCTTTTATAGATGTTCCTTTTGCCTGGCCCTAAGCAGACACACCCCCACTTCTGGTCAGGGAACACCTATAGAACTGACCCCAGTGCTGTGTAGCTGGTGCAGGCCAGGGAGCTCCTTCCATTCTGCTCCTACACATCAGAAACTAGCTTTTTGTGCCATGCAGTCACCCTTGTGCATAGGCAAGAGTTGAATTCTTACTTGTTCCTTAAAGAATCTGCCCACAACAGCCAGTTATAAATTCCAGAAAAGCATCAGTTTTCATAATCTATGCAAAAACTAGAAGATAAGATATTACAATAACTGAACATATAAATTTCAAAATTACAGTTAGGAACTCTAAGGGATTGTGAGTAATGGAAGTAAAACATTTTAGAATGTGTTTTGTTTCCAGGACAACCTGGAACCCCGGGATTTCCAGGTGCCAAAGGTTTTAGAGGCCCAGAAGGTGATGTAGGAGCACCAGGCTGTCCAGGCTTCCCTGGTCCACCATGTGACACAAGCTTACCAGGGCCACCAGGATTCAGAGGTATCACGGGCCTGCCAGGACCTCAAGGTACACAACATCCGTCAGGTTGCCTCACAGCTCTAAGCTTTGTGCATCTTTTCTAGCAGATTTAATCACATGACTTTTGTGGCTGGAAGGACATGTTTCCATAGGGGCTGCTCATTAGGGGGGGTGTACATTATGTTTTGCACATTTTCTTAAACTTAATGAATGTATAGAGTGCATGTCAGAGGTTTCCCAAGTTTCATTCCCTTCCCATAGTGTTCCTTAACTGGCCAAATCACAGTGTGTTCACTGTCAATAATAAAGAGAAGAGTTCTCTTATTCTGTTGTCCTGAGTAACTTAACTGTGCTCCTGCAATTACTGTGATACTTTTATCTTCCTTATTCTTAAATGAAAATGTTATTTAGGGAGAGATAGGAGACACATATATCAAAGGTATTTATGAATTAGTAGGGATTTTTTCACAGGGCACTTCTACTGATATGTGTCTCACTAAAGAAATACCAGAAAGGAAACATTCCAGGTGAAAAATCTAGGCAGACCCTAGATAATCAAGATTAGATCCAGCGTGGTAGCAAAGTTTTCAAGTTATTTTGCCATGTTTCATGAGACTCAAATTTATACCAAAATCTATTATTCTATTACTTTTTAGATATAATTGCTGAATCCTTTTCTTGCATTTACATACATAGATTAAGATTCTTTTTCTCAGGTTTACCAGGCTTTAAAGGTCAGAGAGGAGACAGGGGCCTAGCTGGGCCACCTGGAATCAAAGGTCTTAAAGGTGCTCCTGGCTCACGAGGTCCCCCAGGTCATCCAGGCTCCAGAGGACTTCCAGGACTTCCAGGCAATAGAGGACCACCTGGTTTCCCAGGACAAACAGGTATGTCAAACATCCTGCAAACCACCCCATCTATAACTTCTCTTGTAGAGGGAGCAATTTCTACTGCTGTTAAGGCTGGGAAGTACTTTGCACTCTCCTCCCTTTCCTGCATAACACCCTGCAGCAGGGTAGAGGCAGTAACAATATCATCCTTTGCTCTTTCTCTTACGATAAAAACCAAGGGATAGAAATAGTTTGATGCATCTTGGTGCATGCTGGTGCTTTAGCTGCTTTATAAAAATAACATATTTCCATGTATTGCTTCCTGACTGCCTGTAATAGATTGTTGTTATAAGATGCTATAATAAGAACTATATACTTTTTATTATATCCAAACTATCTTCTTTACTAATGCAGCCTGTGATTGTATGCTGATGAGCGTTTGATTCTCACAGAAGTAAGGAGGGGGGTCAGCAGAACTGCTGCCTTGGACTTCTGGAGGGCAGGCTTTGGTGTGTTTAGGAGACTAGTTCATGGAGTCCCCTGGGAGGCAGTCCTGAAAGGCCAAGGAGTCCAGGAAGGCTGGACATTCTTCAAGAAGGAAATACTGAAGGTGCAGGAGTAGGCCATCCCCATGTGCTAAAAGATGAGCCAGTGGGGAAGACCACTGGCCTGGCTGAACAGAGAGCTTTGGCTAGAACTCAGGATAAAAAAAGAGAGTTTATGACTTTTGGAAGAAGTGGCAGGCAACTCAGGATGACTGCAAGGGTGTTGTGAGGTTATGCAGGGAGAAAATTAGAAGGGCCAAAGCCCAGCTAGAACTTAACCTGGCTACTGGCATGAAAAACAATAAAAAAAATGTTTCTATACCATTATACATTTATATTATACTTATACATATGGTTATGGAATTATGATAGGAATTATGATATATACACATTATAATATAATAAGTATATCTACATTAGCAACAAAAGGAGGGCTAAGAAGAACCTCCATCCTTTACTGTATGCGGTGGGGAACAGTGACAGATTCTGCGGTTAACGGCTGAGGTACTTCATGGCTCCTTTGCCTCAGTCTTTACCAGTAACACCGGTTGTTGTCTGGGTTCCCAGCCCCCTGAGCTAGCAGTCAGGGATGGGGAGCAGAGTGAAGCCCCCATAACGCAAGGGGAAACGGTCAGCGACCTGCTACACCACTCAGACTTCCACAGGTCTGTGGGGCCAGGCGGGATCCACCCGAGGGTACTGAGGGAGCTGGGGGAAGAGCTCACCGAGCCCTTTGGGTCATTTATCAGCAGTCCCGGCTAACCGGGGAGGTCCCAGAAGACAGGAGCTTTGACAGTGTGATGCCTGTGCACAAGAGGGGCAGGAAGGAGGATCCGGGGAACGACAGGCCTGTCAGCCAGACCTGGGTGCCAGGGAAGACCATGGAGCAGATCATCCTGAGTGCGATCGCACGGCACGTGCAGGACAGCCAGGGGTCAGGCCCAGTCACGCGGGTTTATGACAGGCAGGTCCTGCTTGACTAACCTGATCTCCTGCTATGACAAGGTGACCTGCCCAGTGAGTGAGGGTACGGCTGTGGATATGTTGTCTGCCTCGACTCTAATAAAGCCTTTGACACCATTTGCCACAGCATTCTCCTGGAGAAACTGGCTGCTCATGGCTTGGATGGAGCACACTGTGTGCTGGGTAGCCAGCCCAGAAAGTGGTGGTGAATGGAGTCACATCCAGCTGGTGGCCGGTCACAAGTGATGTTCCCCAGGGCTCCGTACTGGGGTCTGTTCTGTTTAATATCTTTATCAATGATCTGGATGAGGGGATTGAGTGCACCTGCACTAAGTTTGCAGACAACACCAAGTTGGCCAGGAATGTTGATCAGCTTGAGGGTAGGAAGGCTCTGCAGAGGGATCAAGATGGGCTGGATTGATGAGCCAAGGCCAGTTGTATGAGGTTCAACAAGAAATACTGGGTCCTGCACCTGGGTCACAACAGCCTCATGCAATGCTACAGGCTGGGGCAGAGCGGCTGGAAACTGCCTGGTGGGAAAGGGCCTGGGGGTGCTGGTCGACAGCTGCCTGGGCATGAGCCAGCAGTGTGCCCCAGGAGGCCCAAGAGCATCCTGGCTTGTATCCAAAACAGTGTGGCCAGCAGGACCAGGGCAGTGACTGTCCCCCTGCACTCGGCACTGGTGAGGCCGCACCTTGAATACTGTGCTCAGTTCTGGGCCCCTCACTACAAGACAGACATTAAGGTGCTGGAGCATGTTCAGAGAAGGGCAGCAAAGCTGGTGAAACGCCTGGAGCCCCAGCCTTGTGAGGAACAGCTGAGGGAACTGAGGCTGCTTAGCCTGGAGAAAGGGAGGCTCAGGGGAGACCTTATTGCTCTCTATAACTACATGACAGGAGGTTGTGGTGGCTAGGTATCCATCTCTTCTCCCAAGTGAAAAATGATAGGATAAGAAGAAATGGCCTCAAGTTGTGCCAGGGGAGGTTTAGATTGGATATTAAGAAAGTTTTCTTCACCAAAAGGTTACAAAGCATTGGAACAGGCTGCTCAGGGAAGTGTTGAGTCACCATCCCTGAAGGTATTTAAAAAACATGTGGATGTGGTGCTTAGGGACATGGCTTAGTGGTAGACTTGGCAGTGCTGGGTTAACGGTTGATTTGATGATCTTAAAGGTCTTTTCTAACCTAAACAATTCTATGGTTCTATTTCATGATTCTCTGAATAAGTGGAGAAATGGCTCCACATTATTTTTAATACTTATAAAAAATATGACCTTAGTCCCAAATCTTCACTGGCTAATGGGCAAAACTTTTGAGTAACTATAACAAAATCTTGTTTTCCTTTGTCTGTCATCTGGGCAGTAGGAGCTGTAATTTCTAGTAGCCATATGCAAAATCTGGTAGTGTCTTAGGCTATGCGTTGTATTTAAGATGTGTTGGGGATAACTGCTTTAGCAGTAATTGTACCATAAACCTCCAGGGAGTAGCAGTAGGGAGGGGAAAGGTGTTTGCTTTGGAGCAATCTGGATTTAAGACAAGTTTGATCTTGGCATGAAGCCATGCTCCAACTATTGGTTCTCTAGGTCTGCTGATTTCCTAAGGACTCCTTCTAAGCTTCCTGCCTTTTGCTTTATACTCTTCCTTAGAATATGGCAGCAACAGCATAGCAGACTGAATGTGTAAATAAAGCATTTAATATTACCAGGAAGCAAAGGAATTCAAGGACCCCAAGGATTCCCAGGACTCCCAGGAACACAAGGCCCAGTGGGAATCCCTGGTGTAAGAGGTGAAGAAGGAATAATGGGTCCAGCTGGGCCGAGTGGAGAATGCGGGGATATGGGAATAAAAGGTTTGTAAAAAGCTTCTTCACTCTGTAGTTATATTACTGCTTTTTTTTGCTACTGTATTAGGAATGTATTTACTACTACTTCTTGTTACAGGGATATATTCACTTATATTATATTTTCAGAGGTACTAAATACTAAATCCAGTTAGCTCAGTTATAAATGCATAATGAAAAATAACTAACGAAAAATTAATTCCACTCAGATCAATCGGTGCATTTACCGCTAAATCAGAGTGAGATCACTTATTCAAACAAACCTTGAATTTTGTCCTGTACACATCTGAACCTTCAGATTTTTCAAGTTTTCTATCATATTGTTTGTGTATTTCAACTTATGTAAAACATATAGGAAATAATCTCTCTAAATATTACTACAGGAAGGGGATTAACCATCTCCAAGGTGCAATCACAGACAGTGCACTGTGTAGTGGACAATACAATTGCCATTTTTCATACTCCAGACAAGCAGGGAATAATTCTGATTTAACATCACCTGGGTTACAGCTCAATTAACTAAAATGTAAGAGAAGGATAATAAATCCTGTTAGCAGTGAGCCTGTTGAAACAACTGAGAACTGCATTAGTATTTTAAGGCTTTCTCTGTTATGAAAGTCTTCACTAAAATGAATTTTCAGAACATGTTACTCAAGAGAATTTACTTACATTCCACATGTTTGGTTCAAAGGTGAAAGAGGACCTCCAGGAGACAGTGGCTGCATTAACATCCGTCTTGAGAAAGGACAAAGGGGGGATCCAGGGTTTCCTGGTGAGAATGGATTTAGAGGTGAAAGAGGTAAGTTCATAAAATAAAGCCCTGCATACACACGCATTCATCTGATATAAATCACTGCTGTTTTTCACAGGTTTGGACTCGTAGCTGCAGTAATATCCAGCAACCTTATTGTGTTTATAGATTCTTCAACTAGCAGCCTACGTTCTTTGGACAATTACTAAGTCAATACACAAAGCACACAAAGTGTGAAAGCATAGACATATTCAAAATAAGTGTCAAATAATGGCATGACTGTATTGGTCATTATCTTCTTCTGTAATTAACTTCAGGTGAAAAAGGCAATACTGGTTTCAGAGGCCACCCAGGACTTCCAGGGAAGAACGGTGTCCCAGGACTGCCGGGTGACCATGGTGACACTGGATTGATGGGGTTTCCAGGATCTCGGGGTTTCCCAGGACCAAAAGGCTTTAAAGGAATTACGGGTTTTCAAGGAGAACCAGGTGACCAGGTAAACAAAGTGGTAGTGAAATGTCCTGGACTTTGCAGTTATCTCCTGCCTCCAAGAAATACCATGAAGGGTACTTCTATTGTACTTACCCATTAGATATACCTCCTGAGAAGAGACTGTCAGTATACTAAAAAAAATAAATTCATGCAGCACTTCAGTGTTTTGATTACACTCTAGAAGGAACTGTAGTCACAGTCAACAAGGGGCCTCTCCCCTCTCTCCTGACTGCATGTTGTGATTTCATTAAATTGCCATTTGGTGGAAGTCCAGGCTACACTGCTGTAATTAGAGGGGCAAAAATTGGATACACAATCAAGTCTTTAACACTATTCCTAAGAACAGATTGACAAATCACTTACTGCAGAGATCATAACATAGCAGCAGCACAAGTATGAAATTAATATATAACTGCTTCCTCCTACCTTGCTATGTGGAGCGGCCAAGCCAGTAGACAAGACCAACCAAATATGCTGTGCCCATACTGATAATTTGCACCAAACAGAACCCAGGCAAGCAGTATCGCTCAAGAACAAATATGCAAAACCACACATATATCACATATGGATACAAGGTAAAATTTTTCACTGGATTGTATGCTAGACAGGTGGTGAGATTACATACAGTATAATAAAGTACAGCTGGTTTTTTTGGTAAAGGAATATAGCTTGGCTTGGCTTTTGTTATATTTCTTTGAAGGTATAATCTGTGTTTTGCTGATTATAGGTAATTCAAAAGGAAAAATAGAGACATTTTTACATTTTTACTGTTACATCACAACGTATTTCTGGTTAATGTTTGTAGTAAATTTTGGGTAACATACAACAATATTTGGTACATTTTTATGGTACTTTTTAAATCAAATTACACAAGCCATCTGTGGGGAATTTAAGCAGTTCAAGCCAAGAGTCAGCATAAAGACACAAATCCAAAATGATAAGCAAGTCTAATCTACAGTTTCTTGGAAGTGTTAGTGGTCAGTGTTAGACGTGTAACAAAGACAGCATCCTTTTCTGTTGAGCTTAAGATACCGTTCGGTTATTCACAGTAGTTGCTGGTCTATTCACCAATGTAAGAGAACCAAATGCTCATATACCTCATTCATGCTACACAATATCATATGTCAAACATTTTTATTTTGTTTTTTAAAAAATTAGGGTGACGTTGGCTTACCAGGAATCCCTGGAAATCCAGGACTGACTGGCCCAAAAGGATCTAAGGGTAATAAATTTATATAGTCATGCTTTTGAAAAGAGCAATAATATTAGGATGTGTATGCTCTGATAGATGGAGAGTACTCACTAGAAAAAGGAAGACAGGACAGAAGTGAAAATAATTAAAAATATGAATGTAATTAGAAACAAGTCTGACTTACCTGAAGGCAAAATTTGCATTTCAGTATATTCTTTAACTGTTTGTTCCTTTTAAAGTAGGTCCTACTGATGTAGAAGATAAATTTGTGTCAAATTTCACAGAGTTTAATAATTCCATCAAACACATAAAAAGTCCACTCTTATGGGTCTGTAAAATTTGTTAAGTTAAATAAGAGAAAATGCAGAAATTTGTGGTGTTATGGTATGGTATTGTACAGATATGTATGATCTTTTAAATACTTCAACATGATTTATAATATCTTTTATATAACTTATTTTCCAGTGTTTTCCAGGTTATAATAATTGAATTCTTGGAACTTCCGATAGTGTAACAAATCAGGCAGAGTTCATACCCATGCGTGCAAAAATATTCAGTTGAAAAGATGAAGTTCTGCATACTGTTTTCTGCTTAGGTAGAGATTACTCTGAAAAAAATATCTATAATATTTAGATTTTTAAAAGTGTTTCAGAGACATACAAAGTGGTGTCATCCATCATATTTCAAATTCCCTTGGAGCAGGATTTCATTACTAATAAATAATGAAATTAAATCATTGCATGGAAAAAAGCATGAAGGGGACAGAAGAAATTCTTTTCTCAGTTACAGTTTCCATTTCTTCAAAAATTGAAGACCTTCTCATCTAAAAAACATAGTCTCATGCAAAAAAAAAGCAAAGAAAAATACTCAATATAAAGAAAACTTCATAAAATATATTGAAAACAAATTTACTGGAAAAGTTATCCTTAAAACTAAAGCAGGAAATAGCTAGTAAAGGTGGGGATTGCTATGGCAGGGGATTTCTAGCAACACTTGAACTTGATATTTCCTTTTGACTCTTCACAGCAAAAATCAGACAGTGTAGCTAGAGACAGCATGAATAAGTAGGAGAGGTCACATCTGTACAGACAACATAAGGCAAAATTGCTCAGAACTGATTCTGTGATAAACAGGAATTTCACCACAGACAGAAAGAAGGTGATAATGCTGGCTTAGAGTCCCCAGCTAGTCTCTATAAGTTCTTTATTGACTAAATAGACTCACGCTGTATTGATTTTGCACATCTTCACAAACCTGTGTAAGTTCTCTTTGTTTAAAAAGGCATTATAGGGTATTTATGCTGTATCTTTTAGTATATGCTGTCAGTATTGGGAAAGTTCCCATAATTTGGGGGTTCAGTTTTGGGTTTTTGGGTTTGGTTTTGTGGTTTTTTTTGTTACAGGAAATTTACATGAATGCTGTTAGGAATCATACTAGACACAAACTGAGTTAGTACTTCAGGACAAGCTGAGCTGGCAGATAATTTGCATGTGCTAAAGCATTTTTCATTCTGTGTTCTCTCAGTCTCTTTTATAGCTGTTAAAAAAATAATCTATGAATAAACTGTCTGATCTTACAAAATTGTCCACCTTTCGTTTTGTGGAATAAAGTGATACTTCTATGAAATGAAAGTCATTGTACCTCAACAGGCAAGAGAGGTGACCCAACTCCTCTGCTTGGTACGCGTGGTCGAAAAGGGCCTCCTGGAGATCCCGGATTACCAGGTACATCTGTCTGATCAAATTAAAAATTGGAGTTAAGAACTTGTTTTCTCTAAGTTTTGTTAGCGGAGGGGGAGGTTTGGTTCCTGTGCTTATCGAATGGTATTTTCTACAGTTACAAACCCAGGGATTAGAGAGGCATCACAATGTGCAATATGGCTAGCGTGAACATAAGAGGTAGAGCCTCCTGTTGTCTAGTACAGAACATGCCAATACTCACCAGGATGAAACCTGGCTTGGCTGTATCTTGCTGGTCTTTTCTGCTTTCAGGTATCACCAGAGAGATCAGTATAATTCACTGCTGACAAAGAGATGCAAGGATCTTAAGTATTTTAATAGAACTCTTTTTCTAGCCAGGAAGCCTCTTACTGAACTTTTCTATTTTAAAACTTATCATGAGAAGAAGAATAAGCAACTTTAAACAAATAAATGCTGGGTATTTTTCTTCTTTTTTTTTTTTTTTTCTTCTTAAGGACCCTGTGGATACCCAGGAGAGAAGGGTTCACCAGGTATCCAAGGACAACCTGGAAAACCAGGATCCAAGGGTGACCCTGGATACCCAGGAACACCTGGATTTCCAGGTAATGCCAAAGTGTAAAAAATAGTGCCATGTAACAACCCAAAAGAAATATGGAACAGGAAAATGTTGCTGAGGAGGCACCTCTGTGGAAAAGGCTAGAGAAATCAGAGATCATATGAAGGCATGCGTGGGAAGCTATTTCAGTATGTATAGACAGCAGCAATATTCTGCTCAGAGTCTCAGAGAGCAAGATCCTTCAATTCCTTACATATGCCCATACACTTTCAGGTACCTCTGATTAACAGAGTGTGCTGCATAGCATGAAAAAACCCAATCAACCGTTTAATAGCTCTGCATATTCACAGATTATTTTTTTTTTTCCACTCTCAGGAGCTACAGGTTCTCAGGGACTGCCAGGAGAACCTGGAGAAAAAGGGAAACATGGAATTGTGGGACCTCCGGGATTGCATGGATTAGCTGGATCCCAAGGCAGAAAAGGTAAACAGTATACAGTGCAGTTCTACTGGTAACGTAACAGAGCCAGACATAAAAGCCCTTTTAGTTGGGAAAATGGAAAAGGCCTAACTGTGAGCATGATTTTGCTTCTGTATTCTCTTAAACTACTAGAAGCATTAAGCCAGTTCTCGTTATCTTTGAAAAGTAACATAAATGCTACCTCACAAAATAGGTCTACAATCTAAAATGAGTAGTAAAGAAGGCAGAAACAGATTCTGGCTCAGCTGATGTAACTGACAGCAGAAGTTAAGGAAAGGAAAAGGAGTTTGCAGTAATTCAGATATTTCACTTTCACTTCAATTAGGCTGTGTTCTACCTTTTCACCATGGAGCGCCACTGTTACTCTACGAAACCAGCAAACTGCCGTGGACAGTTCTGGCTTACAAATTTGTTTTAATTGTGATAAGATAACTTGGGTTGGGTTTTGTTGGTGGTTTTGTTGTTGTTTTGTTTTCTCCAAAACCTGATTTTTGGTGGATTTAATGTAAAAATGTTTTCTCCAAATCTAATTTACACTTCTCACAGTG
Organism: Falco naumanni; assembly: GCF_017639655.2. Classification (NCBI taxonomy): domain Eukaryota; kingdom Metazoa; phylum Chordata; class Aves; order Falconiformes; family Falconidae; genus Falco; species Falco naumanni. Next base: position 11,561,300 of record NC_054066.1, on the reverse strand, counting down.
ATATGCTTAGATTGAACAGCATTTATCTATACAGCTGGTTTTGTTGGAGAACATTATTAACTTTTAATATACTCAGACTGATATATTGAAATTATAAGTTACATTAATACTTCATAAAGAAAGATAATCAAAGATTTACTTTGTATTCTCTCTGTTATAGTGCACATCATAACCAGTTCCTGGACAGGAAGAATATTAGTGACCCATATACAGAAATCACAGTAAAGTAACACTTGGGGTTATGATAAATAGTTAGAGAGGACAATAGATTCACTTTTTCAAATTCAACTTAAGGAAAAATTGAGAAGGTTTTTTATAAACTGAAAAATTAAATGATACCATTTAGAATTACTTGCAGTAAAGTAAGTGGTGCTCATTTAAAGTGTCGAGACTGATTCCTTGCTGGTGCATAATCTGCAAGAGAACATCTATTTGTTGCAAACAATATTTGCTGTAGCAAAAGCAAAGATCTGCAGTGACAGGGATGTTTTAATTGAGAGGGGTCCACAAATTAAAAAAAAAGAGCCTTCTTTTGCTGAAAACTTCTTAGTAGAAGATTGACTTTTTCTTGTCATAAGTGGTAAGACACTTCTATATTGTACAGAAGTTATCCCAAGTCCTGCACAGGAAACGTAACAAATTAACACACATGCTGTAGAGGGAAAAGTGCAGTTACAAATTTAGAAATTGCAATTCATTAGAGAACAAGTTGCCTGCTAAGCCTTAGAATTCTATATATTGCCAGCATAGCTGAAAAGAAGGTCAACACCTTTGAAATCGTACCCAGTAATGAAAGCTTAATGGAATTTGTATTTCTGTTCAACTGGAGAATATAGATCTTAACACTATTTTCAATAAATATTTTTGCTAGCATAAGAAGTGAAATGGTTAATTGGCTGTTCATAGCTAAGTACATGGCCTTGTTAGACTAATTGCTTCTCCTTTACATTGTGTCTTGTGCCTGAAGAACCTTTAGATTAAATAAAAATACAGTTTCACAGCATCTACCAAAGCATAATCACATTTTCTTTATTACAGAGAGAGTTTTACTAGTTAAGGGCTTAGCCTGGCAAGCCTTACTTGTGTGAGTAATCCTTGATGAAGCAAGTAATATTAAGAATTCAGCAGAATTACTTGTGTGAGTAGCAGCTGAACTGGACTGTAAAATACAGAAACAGTGGTTCATGCATAGGTCAGCCAATTCAGCTGTACCTAGAAATATGGGACTATAGCAATCCAAAAATCTAGAATTACAAGTGCTGATATTATAATGGATTGTTGGCAAATGTGTCAGAAATTCCCTGGAAAGCAAGGAAACCAAGCCATCAGTCTTGCCCGAATGAGCTAAAGATCAAAAAAGTTTTATATGGTAACCTGGCTGCCAAAATTAGTTAGGAGTTCATAAGCATTTTAAAATATTAGTCAGATTTCCCAAACTGGCATGCGACTCTTACATAAATTTGAAAATGGGAACATGCCCAAAGCACAAGCAGGCTACAGAAAGCAGGAGTGGAACTTAGAATGTCATGAGAAGTTAAAAAGCAGTTAATTAAGGGCACAGAAAATACTACAGGTTGGATTACGAGTATCCCATATTATAAAGGGGATTACACAGAGTATATTAATGATGTCTTGCAGGTTTTCAAACAATCTTTCGGATTTAAAATTTTTCCAGACCTCTTTGCTACAGGCTGGATTTCCCCCACCCCCCTTTCTTTTCCTTCCTTTGTTAATTTTTAACTAAAATAATTGAACAGTTTCTGAAAACAAAGCTATGGGATTATTATTTTTTGTGTGTCTGTTAGAGAACTCCAGTGCCCTTTTATTTTTCCTTTCTCATATGACCCATCATTGTAGTAGGGACCTTTACATTTGGCAGGTGATGCAGTTAACGAAGGACATTTGTGTTGCTGTTCCTACAGCAAATCTGCCGTAGGATTCCTGCCAAAATCTGACCAGTTTATAAACTTTAAAAATATATATCCATTCATATGTGCTTACGTATAGCAATAAACTCTCCCATGATTCATGCTGTGGATATACAGCAGATCTGCATGCTGCATGCAGGATATGCTGGGATCAAGTACAGGAACTGAAAGAGAGAACCTGTATCACCTATGCCAGGAAGTAGCTAGCCAGGGAGGAGAGAGACAGAAAGATAATTCAGACTTGTGGAAAAAAACCACTGCAACTGGACTGGGAATCCTACATGGCAGGGAGAGGAACTGGTGTGGAGGGAAATTAGGCAGAGATAAACAGCAAAGATGGAAAAGAGACAGGAATAGACACTGACAGTATTGTTCAACTTCTGGATGATCAGTGTCTGCTCTAACCTGTCCTCCTGTGGAGCAAGAAGCATCCCAAGTCTATTCCTCTCTCTGAAAACTCTTAACCTGTTACCAAATGACCCATCAGTTTTGCCAGATCTGTTCCTATCACCAGGTGATAGGCTGCCATCTGGATTTAGTAGGTGTATGTCTTCATGTTTGATACTTTATCTATACAATTTAGGAAACTATAAAAATGCTAGTGATGTGGAGACACTTTTACCTTCCACTGCAAACAAAAACACAATCTCAGATCAGGTCAATTAAAAAAACCAAAACAGATAATAGATGGCATTTTTGTTTTAGCAATTTTCAAAAAGAGCCCAAATTATAAAGCAAAAGTTATGTCTGACTACCACAAACATTCAAGCTGTGATCTGGTCATCTAGTGAACATCACTAGTGACAAAACTGCTCTATACTATCACAAGTCAACATAGGTCTTAATTAGATTTTTTGTCTCCAAAGACTTTGTGCTGTTGAGTTTAAAGAATTTCTGTAATAGCATGATGTAAAAAAGCATAGTTTTCTGTGGGAAATCTACCGGACCAGGGAAAAGCAGCCAGGTGAAAACTTAGCATCTTTCTAGTGCAGCTAGATTAGATTGCACCTACATCTGGAAAAGAAGCTGTAAAGAAGTTCCAGCTTTACAGTTATTTTGGGTAGTGTCTGCATCCCAGTCACTTGGTCATGTAGTGATAACACAGCTAACTTTGGACTAGTTAATTGCACGTAGCAGTAGTAGTCTAGCCACAGACACAAGGTTTGCTATAGAGAAAATTAGCCCATAGTAGACTTCCTGCTGCTAGCTGCAGTATAGAAACATCTAAAGGATTAAAAGGTATGTTTTCTGATTTCTTTGATGTGAAACTGTATTATGATTGCTATTTTCAGATTTATGACAGTTTCCTTTCCAAAAATACTGCACTTAGGTGTAATGATCTTGTCTTCAGTTACCAATAAGAATCAAATTCAGCAAATACCCTGTCTTGATCCAGAATGTGTTGTCAGAAAAAAGGGCATAATTTTTAATTTTAACTTTAAAGGATTATTATGGCACCTAGTCATGCCTGTAATACTTCTCAGGTCTTCTTGGACTGCCTGGACTGGATGGCTTGGATGGACTAAAAGGTCAAAAAGGTTCTGCAGGAGCTCCAGGTAAAGAAGGAAAACAGCTATGTGAAACAAAAAATCTCTTAAACGACTGAATATGCAAAGAACGATGCACATTATTTTGGTACTTGCCTTGCCCAGAAGATATCATCAAGGCTCAGACTAAAGTTTCAAACAGAATCTCAAGTATGCTTAATGACGCACCTGCAGTTATTTGTGGGGAAAACTTTAAAAGTTCCATTACTCATAAAGTTTTTTGGAACCTTTCAAGGCTGTTTATAAAATGAAAATATTCAGTGCATATGATTCAAAGGAGAGCCAAGTCTCCAGGTTTTTTTTATAAGTAAAAGATAAAACTAAAAAATTAAAAGGAGACTTATGAAATCCCAGCCCCATTAAAGTCCATGGGTGGGAGTTGTGCCACAAACTTAAGAGGAACCTGCATTTCACTCACGCTGGTCTATTTGAAACTTTCACAAGGTGCTTTTGAAGCAATATTAAGAAACAGTGCTCACCATTTATCTAGAGATTACAAATATATGTCAACAGAAAATTAGATTAGGACCATGCAATCAGTTTACATTTCAAGTTACAGACAACAATGACACCATATAAAATAACCCCTAAAGAGGAGCATTAAGGCAAAGAAATAACTTTCTTTGAAAGAAATGAATTAGGGCCAGATTCAACAAAACACTATCCAGCTTCCAAGAGAGAACCAGAAAAATATCACTAGGCGATCCTTGCAAGGGGGAACATCTGCAGCTGGTATTTCTATTCTGCACATCTGTGTTTGTACTCACTGTAAGCTTTATGTACATAACTGTTCTCCTATAAAGGTCAAAGTGAAACAGGGCCCCCAGGATACCCAGGAGAACTTGGACCAAAAGGAGACAGAGGTGAACCTGGATGGCCTGGTATTTCTATTCCAGGCCCCCCTGGAGAAAGGGGATTCCCAGGATTCCCAGGTAAGAAAAGATTTTCTCCTTAGTGGTGCCCTGCAGAGCTGAAATGAAGTTCATACAGGCTCTTCCTCTGGTTAGTATGAACATTAATACATGCCCAGAAGATTCCCTCCCTGAAAACATTTCTGTTGCAATAACATGCTGATGTTTCCTGAGCAGATACAGAAACACCGGTATTTCTTATTACGTTCCAGGAGAGCAAAGGACGAGAATAGAAAATGATGGACTTGGACAGACTTGGAGAATTGCTAGGTGTTGTCGTCTCTTGGGAAGAAATTCCTGAAGCAAAAGAGTGCAGGAGATCTAGTAGTCACAGAAATATAGTAAATCTCTCTCAACTGTTCTGATGTAAATGAACAATGGAACTGTATCACAAGATTGCTATGGTTACTTAAGAGCCTTGGTGATGTAGGAATTGCACAGAAATAGGAAAGAGCAAGTGTTTGAGGAAGGGCCACTAAGATTAAGAGATTGGAGCATCTGTCGTATGAGGAGAGGCTGAGGGAGTGGGAATTGCTCAGCCTCCAGAAGAGAAAGCTCAAGGCAGGTTTTATCAATGTGTATACATACTTGATGGGAGGGACATGGCGACAGATTCTTCATAATAGTATCCAGTGACAGGACAAGAGGCAGTGGCACAAACTGACGTACAAGAAATTCTATGGAAACATAAGGAAAAGTGTTGGTTTTCCTATAAAGGTAATTAGACATGGGAACAGATTTCCCAGAGAAGTTGTACAGTGTCCATCCTTGGAGATACTTAAAACCCAGCTGGACAGAGTCCTAGGCAACCTGCTCTAGCTGACTCTGCTTTGAGGAGGGGGTTGGACTAGAAAGTCTCCAGAGTCCACCCAAGCCTCAGCAGTTCTGTGATTAGAGGTGACATTAGCTTTACTCTACCAAACCTTGCCACAGTGTCACATAAACACACAGAAGAAAAATAGTGGAGATGAGTTCTTGTGAGGTGAATTATTCTAAGATGAAGACATGGTCATTTTTTTCTCAATTCAGTTACTAGTTCATGAACTGGGAGAGTCAACAGAATGGTGCTGTTGAGGAAAAAAAGAGAAAAAGTTTCATTTGAAGGTGTATTAACACTGCTTGCCACAGGATGAGCAAGGCTTCTCATGGTATAGTGTGTCCAGCTTTGACAAATTAGGGAAAACTCACTACAGAGTAAATGGAAGGATGGGGTCAAAAACAAGACTAAAGAAACTAGATGGGGTTTTTTGTAGAAAAGAGAAGGCAACAGATTGCAACACACTTGCTAACAAGCTGCGACTACCCCGAAGTGTCTTGCAGAGGATGGTAACCTGTAACTCCTCTGTAACTCCTGCCTCTCACATCTAAGGGCACCAATGTCTTCTTTAGCAAAACTCCAGATTACAAATGAGGAGAAAAATACATTTAAGTCTAGTAAATTCATCTTGTTCACTGAGATTTTTAGGAAATGGCTGAACTCAATTTTTCTGGGAACAATCTTATCCTGTCCCAGGCAGAACGATTTCATAGTCCGCACTCATCTTACATTTTTACCATTTCTCATGTCATTAGAATTCAAGAGAAGGTAGCTATCTGTGGCAATATCCAAATGTGTGATGATTCATTCTTTATTTAAGTTGGTTTTATGGAAAGAATGAAAAATTTTTAAAACATAATAAATATTTTCACTTTGACAAGGTGTCTTCAGTAGGCTAATCACTGGTTTGTTCAGTATACAACTGAGAGCAGACGTTACACCTCCATGACTTCACATGGCAGCATTCTTTTACTTAGTAATTTATTTCTGTAACCTAAAAAACACGCTTTTTTTTTTTTTTTTTTTTTTTTTTTTAAATGTGATGCCTTAGGTAGAAGAGGACCTGCTGGACCCACTGGACCTATGGGAAGATCTCCTGATAGTGCTTCTCCTGGTCCTCCAGGTGATCAAGGACCACCTGGTTTAGATGGCATCAGAGGTATTAAAACCAAATATCAAATATATCAGATTTGGTCATGTAAAAATCCCTGAGGCTGCTAGGAGTCACTGGGTTACCGTCTGTGGAACAACATATAAAAGCGTATAAGGAACAAAGAAACTAATCAATACCTCAGTGAATACGCAGAGAAGTGAATGCCAGATAGATCATGAGAGCAAGGATAAAATGCAGCTCTTCATATTCAGCTTTCTGGCCTATATAGTAATTCTGTACAAGTACTGCTGCTACAAGACATCTCAGTTTCCACCAAAGCAAACAGAAATTAGATTACTGGCCTCTTTTCCTAGCAAGAAGGATAAAACACATGGTCCAGAAGCCCACTGTTGTTGGTAAACACACAAAAACCTTTCCAATCTAAATTTAGCTGGGAAAGCTGAAGCTGGCAACTCTTTTGTAAGCATTTATGTAGTCCTCACTGGATGCAATTCTGTGCAAACCTCATCTAGGAGAACCTGCTTTAGCAGAGGGTTGGACTAGATGATCTCCAGAGGTCCCTTACCTGACCATTCTGTGATTCTGTTACAAGCAGAGGTTCCCAAGGGATCTAGTCAATTCCTATGGATTCTGGTCCTCAAATGGAGCTCTTTCCAGTTGTTCTGACCCCTTACATTATTATCTGAACCCTTCCTTACCCAGTCCACAAAGACTTACTTCCTGTTGGAAAATGGGATGAAGGCTGGAAGGCTAACCAGCACTGTGATAGATACAGAGAATCTGTCTCAATGCACGTAACATTAACTTGCCACTTTTTGCTTGCACAGAATCTACATAGTTTTGGGAGCTATTCCTATTGTTGTCTTCTTTACAGTGCCTTGGACAAAGGCTAATATTTCCAAAAACACACAAGGGCTGTCCTGTGTGCCAGGATAGAAAAAAACAACAACCCACCACAAAAAAACAGAAAGCAAAGAAACAAATGGAACATGGCTGGTTTTAGATGTTTATGCTTCATTCATGTATTAAGAATTAAGTTCTTTTACCATAGGTCAGCCTGGAAATCCTGGTCCTCCTGGAGAAACGATCTTTGTGCGAGGAGATCCAGGTGATATCGGTATTCGAGGAGCACCAGGTAATCCCGGACAGCGAGGGCAACAAGGAGCCAGAGGTCTTCCAGGGAACCAAGGAAGAGGAGGCACAAAGGGTAAGATCTGAGATGTTTTTAACTAGCATGTGCACTTATGCCCAGCCCTGTGCAGCTGAGCCTTGTGCACTGGGGATTCCAACAAAGACTGAGCCAGACAGAAGGGGTAGGCTGGACATTTCGTAGCTCTGCCCTGTTACCTACAGATAAGATAGGGTTGGGGTAGAAGGTCAGCATAGAGACAGATTCACATGTACTGCTTCCAATAACTTGTTGGAAGACTCCCCTACCAACCTGAGAATCAGGCAGTAAAACTTCGGAGTGTGCCAGATAAAGGAAAGATTGACCTCTCTGCAGAGCTCGAAGATGCAGGTGTGTTTGAACTAACACAGTCTCACAACTGCCCCATGTCAATAGCTTTGGGCTTTCAACAGATTCTTTAGTTTGAAAACAGGGATCTAGATACTCTTGCTTCTTCCACACATGTAGAGAAGTCCTATCTACATCAATATCTTCCAATCTACGAAAAGAGAAGTCATACATTTTAATTCAGATCAAGATCAGGGAGAAAAATGTGCATTTCTTTCTGGGAGACAGGAGTTGAGCTGTCCCAAGCATTTTTTTTGTTCCTTAAGCAGCCAGATTTCATCTTATTTATGTGTTCACCTTCTCAGAATGCAACCATGTGTAACTGCACAATTGTTTTTTTTTCTAGGTCCTATGGGAATCCGTGGCCCTCAGGGTCCACCTGGTGCTACAGGACAACCAGGAGACCAAGGTTTTCAAGGAAAACCTGGTCCCAGAGGTCCCACAGGTACTTACAAACCTCTTGCTCTTGTCACTCAATTGTAACCATGACCTTTCTATTCACATATAATCTAACTAATGTTTACCTGCATACAATTTAAACTATCTCAGAAAAAAAAAACCTGATTTCTCATTTGAGTTGTGAAAAAATTTCTGAACTGTGTATTTGTTTCTAATGTCACCTCCTGTAAGTGATTTCAGTTTTCATTGCATTCTTTACTCCAATTTACACGCCTGAAACTTGTTTCCACCTGTACCACAATGGCTGCAATCTGCTTTCCACTTTTCCAACCCTTCAGGTTTCATAGGTAAGTTAATGACTATTGATTGTCATTCTTTTCATGTGGGCTTCCTTCTGTATAGGTACATTCTGCTCTTACTAGAGGTATTCTTGGTTTGGCTGTTGGGAATAGTAGATGCTGCTACAACAACATAGTTCTGATAGATTTTGCATATAAATAGGTACCACTTCCAAGCAGACCAATAGCATGATAATGCTACATTGAGAAGTCTCATGCTATGATGTCAGTTAGACTTGTAAACCACATCTGTTTCAAATTATCATTTTGTTTTTTGGTTGTCACACAAGATGCTTTCTAACCAAAAACTTAGCAAAAGCTTGCATGATAACACTGGATTACTACAAACACTGAAGTCTTAATCTGACTCCTATTTTGTTCCAAAATACAAATAGCCAATAGCTCCCAGTAGCTTTCAATACATAATATGTGGCCATTCTTAATTTTTTTATTATGACTCTTATTACATGGATATTGTGGGTTAGCTTCTTTGGCCTGCTTATTGATGGTTTTGCAGTCATAGAATAGGCAAAATGCTGTAAGTCTTCACTAAGGTGTTTGTGCTGAAGTTGGGTAGACTTTAGGTTTTAACTCAAATCCGTTTGGGGCACATTAAGATAGAAACTATACAGCAAATATCTGAAACATACCAGCTAGCATACACTTGCTAACACATGCTTACCATGCTGGTAAATCCTGTGCTAAAAGACTCAGAGTAAAATTAAGAGCGCTAAGACTCAACTAATTCAAGATTTTAAAATACTTAAAACATACACTTGAGTACCAAAATGAGGTATGTTGATTTTTCACATCGGAGCTATCAACCAGTCCTCAGTCTAATTCACCTTCCTATTACACATTCCAGGCGACCCTGGTGAACCAGGAAAAATAGATGATTCATGCCGTGCAATCCCAGGGCCTCCTGGGGAAGCAGGGCAAAGAGGAGATGATGGCTCTGTAGGATTACCAGGGCCAATAGGCCACCCTGGAGCCCAAGGTAAGCTTGTGTTTTGAAAGCTTGGATGTTTATTTTAGCCATTTAGACAACAAATGGAAAAAGGTCACAGTCCTTCTTTATGTTTTATCCTGTCTCCTCCCCTTAAACACTTACTAACAGTCTCCAGAAACACTTAGTGGGCTGGTTAATGCTGAGGATGATGGATCAATATAGCTGAAACCAGGCTGCTTGAGCCTGCCTGCCCTGAATTCCCTTTTCCTAGGCCAGGGAGGGCAAAAGCATCAGGCACTGTTGACAAAAAGTTCTTCAAACTCTATTTTTCCTTCTTTTACCAACAATGAAAAAGCAATGCTTCAAACCAATCTTACGGTTTAGACAGGTTTTATTTTGAGGATGTTAAAAATAGACATGCTTTAAAATTTAGCAGTAATGAATCACAAAGCTCTGCTAACCAAAGTCCTGAAAGGACACTGAAGTCAGAGAGGCATCTACAATAGCACTTTTTTATCTGTTAAAACATGAAAAAGTTACCACAAAAGAAACTGACCAAAGAGATTTTAAAAAGAAATGAGAAAAGACTGTAACATTCTTCTGGTAGATAAAAAGAAAACAAGGGTGATGCTGGTATGGTTTATTCCAAAAGAGTGAGCATCTTTATAGAAATATAGCCTAGCATGTCTGTGTAGTTTCTTCAGTTTGGGTTGTGTCTAAATGTGGCATCTCCAGTTTAGATAGTGGAATTCCTTATGTAATTTTAAATATTTCCTACTTGGAAAACTGAAGTTTTTTGTGGTGGCTGCACTGGACATCCAGTGTCTCCAGAGAAAAAAATCCATTATTTTCTCCCAGGAGATTCCCTGCAGTAGCCATTCCCCGCATGAAAGTGTACACAAGGCAATCTTCAGTGATCTGGTTTTACATACCTTAATTGATTTGCCAACTAAAAGGTGTTTCTGGGTTGAACAGCTGTATTTCTATTATATACATCATTAAAACAGTTTCTGTGAAACCAGATGACACAGTGATACCTACTCACACCGGTTTTACGACAGAAACACTTTAGTAATGCTTTTCCTTTCATGAAGATAGCAGAATTCCAGTTTTCTCCTGGCTTGGAAGGCAAACTGGAGGTTTTACTGGCAAAAGCAATGCAGGTTACTAAAACTTCAGTGTACTTGAGCTTTGGCAAAATAACTCTGCAACCAACATTGAAAAGCTGTTAAATTGGTTTGACTGGTTTAGATTTTTGTAATGAATCTACTAAAAAGTAACATGGGGAAATTTTGAATGTTGTGAAGCAACTTTGAATTACTCAGCCTGCAGGTTAAATAGCAAAATTTTCAAGGAATGAAACACCATTAATGAGAAACAACTGTGGTGCTAGAGAAACATACTCATCTGAAAACTGTTTTTTCCCCAAAAGAGGAAAACCACTGCTGGGTGCAATAATATACTTGACAAGCATAACTTCATTCAATTCAAGTTATGTTTAAAGTAGCCAGTGAACAGGACCATTACCATTGGTGCCCTGCATGTGAGACTTATGCTTTACTGTCAAGGCTACACCTTGTTACCTGCTTATGTATAAAAATACATGTACATTTGAGAAATATAAAAAGGTGAAGCCATCAGGAGCCTAAAAATTACTGAATGTAGCCCGGTTCTGCAGTCCCTCCCTGCTCTGTAAGTACTCCAATATGTGCAGTACTCACAGGAAGTTCGCTACGTGTTTGAAAGCTTTCCTTAATTGGGTCCTAAAAGAGGAAGGCCTGCCTTAGGATGAGTTATAACTCATTATATGGTACAGATACTGATGGCAATTCTGCAAGAGGCTTGTCATAATAATGCTTGTTAGTGCTCTGATTTCAACTGCAAATCACACAGGCTCTGTAGAGAGGACTTAAAACGGTATCAGAGCTGAATGTTGCAAAAGTCATGCCTCTGAGCTACTAGTGTGGTCTCAAGACAAGTAAGTTGTAAAGAGAATTCCCAGCAGAAAGCAGTTCTGCACCTCGCTGTCCTGAGGCATCATTTCTTGGTGGTGTCTGTTCTGCTGACTGGCCCTTTGCATGCTGTGTACGTTTGGACAATGTATAACCTTTAAATGCAGCCATATCAAGGGAAAGTGCTTACCTTGTATTTATCTAGGAAGAAAAGGTGAAGAAGGGTCACGTGGCCTACCAGGCCAAGATGGTTTACCTGGGGCACCTGGACCACCAGGCGACCAAGGGAATGTAGGAGAGCAAGGATATGCTGGGCCACAAGGTAAGAATGGAACATGACTTTTGGGAGAGATGTGCGAGATGATGTATAGACAAAATTTTCTCTCTCGCACATGGATACATCCACCTCTAGCCTGAGATACCACGATACTTCTTTCTCCCTCTCAGTTCAAGCCCCAACAGTGACATTTGTGAATGATTCCATAACAGATAGAAAGCCCTATCAGAAGAAAATTTATCTCAGCATCCATTATTAACCAGAAAAGCAATTAACCACTCAGGCTTAAACACTGTATATCAATAGGTATGCATTTCTGAGTCAGGGCTAATAGTGCAACTGTCTGTGAGTAATTAAAATTGTATTTTAACTGTGACTGCTGTTTAACAAATGAATGGTTTAATACATATGTAAGGAAAGGGCATTGACTGTTACTGCAGGGATTCAAATTCAGTCCAGACAAGTCATCCTAGTGAGTACATCTGGGAAGCCACTGCCCACCTCAGTTCGTTTCTTAATCCATATAGCATAGGGCAGAAGCACAAAAGAAAACCCAACCGTCAAGCATTCAGTGGCAATCCAGTTCATTTCTCTTCCATAAGGAGGATAACATGAGTGTACTGGTGTCTTTATTGCCCACGACAACCTATGAAGTTGTACTATATTCAGTCAGGAACCCTTTACTGAACACTTAAACATAGCCAAAATTCACACCAGCTCTGTGTTTCATAAATAAAAATAATTTTTACCTTTTCTCCTATGTGTAAGGTCCACCTGGCCGTACTGGTATCCCAGGACCACCAGGCCCCCATATTAGATCTGCAAGTGGATTCTTGCTCGTCCTTCACAGTCAGTCAGACAGAGAACCACTCTGTCCACAGGGGATGCCAAAATTATGGACTGGCTATAGTCTGCTGTACCTGGAAGGACAAGAGAAAGCTCATAATCAAGATCTCGGTATGTACTGTAATACATAATTGCTCTCCAGTTAAGGTCTAATTTGGTGCAATCTATACAATGAAAGACAAGTCAAATGGAGCACGCTATAGAATCATCAATTACTTTTTTCTGGAGACTCAAAACTAATTTACACTGCTTGGTTACGCTGCCCTATTATGTGACCCATTTAAAATGGCTTTCTGCTGCTATGCAGTTGAATGAAAAAAAGTTTCTACCTCTAAGTAATATTGAATAGAATTTGGAGACATGAGTGGTTTATTTCACTTATCCTTGCTAGTCATTTCGGGCTGTCTTTGAACTTACGGGAGAGATTTTCCTAGACCAGGAATCTCATTTGGCCATTCTGAAATAACTCCCTGCAGGATCTTGCTCCCTTTTACTGTAGAAACAGCTTGGGGAAAAGAGCTGGTTAAATTAGGTAGCCGCAGTTAGGTAGTATAAGCAAGCTGTACAAATAAAATTATGCATCATGTGTACACAGCAGAATTATGTGCTTTTAAGAGTCAGAAGTCTTTTTTGGGAAAGACAGAGCCAAATTTCTCCCAAAGACAGCTCTTCTTGGTGTCCTGGGTCATTTTTTCTACAATGCTTCTACAAAATTAGCTGTTGCCTAAATAAGTCATCTGACTTGGAGCTGGAGAAACTGATTGGTGGCAACTACACAGAAGAAATTTCCTAAATTCTTGTTGAATTTTATACCAGAGGCAGAGAAATCTCCTAGGAGGAAAGATCAAGGACCTAACAAGCTGGACAAGAAAAAGAAGTGTTTAAAAGAGCAATAAAAAGAGTTATTTTTAGTACAGCAGTGTTGTTTTGAAATGTTTTCACTATTGTGTGTTTGACATTCCCCAGGAAAGCCAGTTGGTAACAGAAAGCCTTACAACAGCAGTGAAAATAGGACACAAAGAAAATAGTCCTTGTTTCCTGTGACTAGGGTCTTCTTTTTTGCAGGCATTTTCCTTACTCAGGCTATTCCAGACCCTTTATTAGTACTGAAATGGAGTATTATCAGTGATAAACAAAACCGACTTCTGTATAGAAGTGTTATGTGTCTTTAAGGCAGGCATTAGGGTTTTGGGGTGTTACAGAAATAATAAATCACACAAAGTTCAAGGCAGAACATATATGCAGTGATTATTATTGTTAACTAAATAGGTCATCATGAAACTGTTCTAAATTCAGTTCTGGAATAACAACTTCACCTCTGAAGTATGCTGAAGTATGCACTAGGCACTTCTTAATTCCCACTGATGTCTGCCTGATGAGAATTTTGCAGGATTGGCTCTGCAAAATCCCTCAATCCTTTTATTTCACTTTGAGAGTCTGTGAAACCTTTCTGGAAGGCAGCAGAACAGCTGCTGAGATTTTGGCTTAACACACTGGTAGCAATGGCTTGTCATACTTTACAAAAATTTTCTATTTATCAGCTTTGGCATTTGCTTTCTCACTGCTCCTAATGAGTTTGTAAATAGCTAATCTCCTTTTAAACCAGCCACCACCTCTTGCCTAATTTATTCTTCAGCGTTGGCAAAGCTAAGAAATTTGTTATCATAACTGTTTCCCATGGAGACAAACTACATCATGTTTAAATACTGGACTGTGACACAGTTAAACATTATTGGTCAAAGGAAGATACTTACTGGTAAAAAAAAGTTTCTGTTTTCAATTAACTAGTCGTTTTGGTAAAGAGCCTGGGAGGTTTAAGATCTGTGAATTATGTAACTACTGTCAAGACACATAGTTTTGCAGTAACATTGCCCAGAATAGTATTTTCAATTTACCTAGAAAGAAGTGGAGTAATTTTCATCCCTTGTTATTATTTTCAGGTCTGGCAGGATCTTGCCTTCCTGTGTTTAACACCATGCCATTTGCTTACTGTAATATCAACCAAGTTTGTTACTACGCCAGTCGAAACGATAAGTCTTACTGGTTGTCAAGTGCAGCTCCTTTACCAATGACGCCTCTCTCTGAAGAGGAAATACAGCCCTACATAAGCAGGTGTGCGGTATGCGAGGCCCCAGCCCAAGCAGTAGCAATTCACAGCCAAGATCAGTCAATTCCTCCCTGCCCGGTCAACTGGAGGAGTCTCTGGATAGGATATTCTTTTTTGATGGTAAGAGTCTTTGCATATGGTCATATACGTAAAAGTTTCTTCCATACAGCTTTTGTGTTCAAAGATTTTTAGCTCTGAAAACTAAAACTATCCAACGTCTAGCAAACATGAAAAAGGAAAATTCACAAAAAGAAACGAGGGTTACTTCCAAACTGGGGAACCTGGCTGTAGCTATATACACTAAAGCCATAGCCTTAAGCTACACACTTCTTAAAATTAGAGATTTTGCTTATATTTCTTTAATAAACAATGGGATTTTTACATATGAAGACACACTTTTCAGAATTAGAGGTCCAGGTCTTTTTAAAGCCATCCTCTAATTACATTTGTAGCAGTTTAGTAACAGCATCGTTTAGAATCAACCCAGATTTACTCTTTTCTTAGTTTGATAAATACCAGAAAAATAAGTGAGCTGGCTCTAGACTTTTGAGATTAACTCATTACAAAATAAATTAAGATTTTCTCCAGCAAGGGAAGCTTACTCCAACTTAAGATCACCAAAAATAGTACCGTTAAAATAAAGTCAGAAAAAGACAGATTAACATGATTTACCTTTTTTTCATGCACACTTATCAGGTTCTTTCATTGTTCTTTCCAGCACACTGGATCTGGTGATCAGGGTGGTGGACAGTCCCTTATGTCACCTGGAAGTTGCCTAGAAGACTTCAGATCAGCACCATTCATTGAATGCCAGGGTCAGCGGGGAACATGTCAATTTTTTGCTAACGAATACAGTTTCTGGCTAACAACTGTGATGCCTGAGTTGCAGTTTGCATCAGCCCCCCTGTCAGGAACTCTTAAAGAAGGACAAGAGCAGAGGAAAAAAATCAGTAGATGCCAGGTATGCCTGAAGCATGGCTAACAAGCGAAACAAAAGTGAACAGCTAGAGCGAGACTTGCATAAATATGAACAATATGCTAAAGGTTTAAACAGTGTTTAATAATATTTGTAGTATGAAAGTGTGCAGCACTGTTTGTTTGAACAGAAATGCAAGGCTGAAAGATGAAGGACGTGTTGAGCCTCATCCACCCATGCACACACATCTACAAGTAGCAAAACCCACTGTAAACGATGTAATACCAAGAAATTAAACTGTCACATCGGAGTCCACTGCCATAAAATACAGGTAACAGGGGGAGTTTGGAGGGTAGAGTCAAGCCGGGAATACCAAGGAAATCAGACCTATTGTGCAAGGCAATGGAAGTCCTGTTAGAAATGGCATTTACAGCAGGAAGAGCATGTGCATGTATATGACATATTACAAATATTTATCCTTACAGATACAGATGTGCAAACATACAAATGTCTTAAAGCCCTATAGCTGAATTTCCCAAGCTAAAGAAACTTGCACATGCTGTTTCTGAGGGAAGGGGAAAATGTAATTGTAAAAAACCCTCATAATAAGAACAAGGGAGAAGAAAGTCTTTTACCATTGCAGTACGGAAAACAGACTGCAAATAAACTGTTAATTGGGCTTTCATAAGCAACAAAAAGTTGCAAATCTGTTTAACGGTAGGTTAATTAAGAAAATAAAATTAGCTGAGATAACGCATCCTTAAGAAGCTGTATTTATATTTGCAATTAATTTCTAAGAGCAGTTAAATTATTAAACTCCCAATCCAAGTGGCTGAAGAAACAAAGCAGTTTCTAATGTTAACTGAAAAGAAACAGTAGCATGGTGATAAAATGGGTGAACTTACCTGAGTGATGAATACAAGTGGTGCTAGGACAACTGTCTAAACCTGAAGCTAATACATTTTGTTAATTTTTGCTTCTCTATTTGTAAATACACCAACAACAAAAAGAACAGTCACCTTTAAGATCCTTATGGAATCATAGCTCTATATTTTTTAAAGCATTGACTGTTACAATGTTTATAAGCTAACGCACTAATCACCTTTTGAAAAAGTTCACATCTATACCTTCTTCATTCAGCTATAAATCCAAAACTATTAAATGTGTATTTGAATCATGATGGAACTACTGAAAACACAGATGGCACATGGGGAATTTATGATGTGCAGAAGGGCCACAAATGCTCTTTTTACCACTTAAATAAGCTATGTTTTACTAGAATGGAATAAAATGTTTTTTCCAGCACTTTTCATTTCAGTTTGTGTTCACTAAGAGAGGTGCCCCCAGCAAAAGGATTTTCAAGGAAACAGAACCACGTCCAAGAGTCCTAATTCAAAGCAAACTCCTTCTGAAGCCATCACAAGTACAACAGGCTGATCTGCTGGTTTCAAGTTGGATACACAAACTCAAAGAGCAGGAAAGACAGACATTCCAGTCCCAGCCAGAGGAAAATAAAATAGTCAGAGGATAAGTCCATTCAAGTGTAAATACATCAGACTGTGTAACCTCATTCTGACAAAACCAGGCAAACCTCTCTCATCTGCTGTGCTTACATGGAGGTCAACTCACTCCCCTGCTCTTCCACCTGGGGCAGGGTCAGGAGCCCTCCTGGGGCATGTCCCAGTCCCCACCTCTCTCAGGGAACATTTCCCTCTTGGTCCCAGTGGCCTGCTGGGACAGGGCACACCTCTCAGTTCACTCTCCAGTGATCCCAGCTGCATGCGTCAGATCTGGCACGCCACACAGTCTTTTGAGGAGGGACTGATCCCTGCTGTTGAACCGTATGAAAGAATTTAATCCCCTCCTGCTTCAGACAGCATCCCACATGCAGGCAAGGCTGGCTTTCCAGTGTGCAGTAGAAGCCAACGTCTTGACTCCGCAAGGTGCCGAGTAGCTTCAGAGCTTACTGCTGTGAGAACAAAGCTGCACGTAGAGGAGCACCATGGCCGAGTCACCTATTCGGTAAGGTGTGCAAACTGTGTTTCCTGAAAGGCCACAGCTAGAACCACACTGGGCTAGTAACTTCAGCTTATGTTCACAGTAGCAGATAAATGTCCCACTTCCTCACTGGATTTAGGTAATTCCACATTAAGGTCTCATTTATGAGCTTTTCCTGACAGTACCTACCAGCTCCTCCCTTACTCATTTGCAGCCTCTTCTCGGGTTAGAAACTCTCTGGAGAGCTGCAGTCCCTTTCCTGGAAGCATTTGCAGTGGGGCTTGTGGTACTAACTACACTTTGGTAAACAATAAAGAAAACTTTATACACTATGTTATTGCAAACTTTATCATAAACAAGATGGAATAAAATGGGATTTTGGAATTGGATCTGTGTTCACCTAACTTAAAACAAGTACAGAGAAAAATCTTAAAAGCATCGGAGAAAATCAACAAAAAAAGACCCAATAATCTAAACAAGCAATTCCATGGCATTATATCTGCTCATTTGATTTAAAAACACTGTGTGAACGAGTCATGTTTTTCTCTTATTTTAACGAAGTTTTTGCACCTGTGCCAGTTACATTGTACTACGTTCTGTAAGAACATACTATATAGATGCATTTTTAGGCTACCACTGATAGTTTAAATATTTAATAGGTGTCTAAATTCCTGTTTCATGCTTAGCTGATTCTGTAAGGCATTTGTCAGCAATATTGTACTAATTGAAAATGAAATTGCAGATAAATTGCTTAATATTACAAAGTAAGACAGACCCAAGTATAAAGCAGCATATGCTTTAATTCTGCAATCATTTGCCCAGTGACTATAAGCAGAAAAATAATTGGTAAATTATTCATAGGAAACCTAATTATGAAATTTTATGTGAAAAGGGATAGCTGAAGCTGTTCAAGAGTAAAAACACTCCTAAAGGCAACGACCTTCTGCTAGTCCTTACAGTCCAGATCACCCTTACTGCTGCATTCAAGAGCTTTGGATCTCGTGTAGGCCCAGTACAGAAGCGAGTATTATCTTGAACAGCAGGCAGGGTATTAATAGCAACACAGAAAATTCTGCTGGCTGTGCTTGAAGGTCATTGGGATTAGAGCTGTTTGGGGTGAACTGCCCCAGCATTCAATTCAGAACCTGTGATTTACAACGAGGAGACTTGCTTGCCCATCACCCTTGCAAACCACGGCATCTGTATGGCTTGGAAGCAGGGAAGATGCCTGGCTCTAACTCATGGCAAATCCTCAGGGCAGCGTTCAGGCCCTTCCCTCTCCGTCACATCCCTCCGCATCAGGATTTCCAGAACATAACGTTGTCTCTCAAAAGGGAGAGAATAAAGCACAACTGGAAATGGGTATCACTCATTTTATCACAATGGTGCTATGTTGTAAAAATGGTACTTTTCAAGTGTATTTTAAAATTATTTCTGTACAGTAGAATTTCTGAATTTCAGGTCCACAGTTCACATGCTAAAAGCCACCACCAGAACGAGGTAACAGAGAAGGTGTTTAGCTGGGGCCAGTATGCAGACCCAAACTGCAACTTCCTACAACAGCAGCCGCCTGCCAAGGGCCAGGCCAATGTCCGGGGTCCCCTGCCTGCCCCCGGGGTCCCCTGCCTGCCATGTGCCCTCAGCAGCGATGTCACCTGCCGGGCAGCTGCTGAACGCCTGCGATGAGCTGGCCCCAGCTGGCAGCCAAGCACCTACCCATCTGCTTCCCCCCACCCCCCAAGCAGGACAGGGAAGAAAATTGGAGGAGAAAGAGCAAGAAAACCAGAGTGTCAAAACATTGGCACAGGAATTGCTTACCAAGTACTGTTGTGGGCTAAACTGACTCAGCTCAGAGAATTTAACTTAATGTACTGCCAGTTAGCATAAATATTTAATTACTGATTCAGGTTTTGGGAAACAAGTTGACAAAACCTGAAAACACCTTTCCTCCCGCTTTCCCAGGCTCAGCTTCACTCCAGACTCCTCTCTGCCCCCTTGTTATCTCTGCAGGTTTTACTCGGTCCCTTTGGTGAGGCAAGAGGTGGCACAAAGCTTCGGGGGCAGGATGGGGGAGCGGGGTACAAAGCGCTTTCTTCTGCACCTTCCTTCTCACTCTTTTCCTGTGCTGTGACCTTGGTCCTCCAAGGGCTGCAGTCCTTTTGGGAGGACCTGCTCTGCACGGGTCCTCCAAGGGCTCCAGTCCTTCAGGGGCATGCCTGTTCTGCCACAGAGCACCTCCACCTCCTCCTGACCTTGGATTTCTCAGAGCAGAAAACTGCTTAAAGACTCATTCCCAGAATTGCATTATTATGTGCAACAAGTTTAAGCAAAACTGTTCCAGGATTCTTCCAGGGTAAACTCTTAACCAAACAACTCTTTCCTACTTTGGCTGGTTCATAAGCACCAGAGAAAAGCAAAAAAAGTATCAAAACAAGTTCAAAACCATAGAATTCCTATAGTCCATACATGTTTTGCCTGTGTTTAAGGCAAGTGAAATAAGCCTTTCATCCATCAACACAAGCTGCTGTTTAGTTGTTTGAATAAGTTTCCTCTAAGTTTCACAGCACACTTGAGGAAAAACTAAGTTTGATCTGCATGATGCCTTCTGCTCCTGGTGCACAGCTGAAGACTGCCAGCCTGCAATGACCATGCAAGCTCTCCAGCACAGCCTGCAGGATCACAACATCAACCCTCATCAATTCGTTAAGTATCACCATGATCCGAACTCAAGAAACAAACCACATCCACCTAGGGAATTGTTTCGTGTCGTTCCACATGGACCACTGTAAATAACACCACTTTTACACCAAGAGCCCAGACTGAAGCCTGGCTGTTTCAGGTATTATGAGCAATCCTTAAATAACTTTTGATTTCATTCAGTATGCCATACATTGTGAAAGGCTGCAAAGATGAGGATTCCTGTTCTAATGCTTTACACACATTATAACGGGGCAAGAAAGAAAAAAAAAAAAACAAAACAAAACAAACAAAAACCATTCCAGTCCATGGGGAAGATTTGTAAAGGGGAACAGCTGTTTGCAAGGAGGACTGCTCCAAAGCCAGCTGTGAAGAGGAGCTGTCTGCCCACTTCAACCAGCTGGAAAACGAGCCAGGTGGAGGAAAAATCACCATCAGCATTCAAACAGATACCGCACCACATTCACACTTAACAGCTTTCCCCTTTTCTAGTCACTTCATCCAGATGTTCCAGAAGGTACTGGAAGTTCAATTAGAGGAGGTATTTTACAAGTGAAAAATGAAAACAACTCCACATTTATCATTCTGGAATGAATGTATTAAACAAACATGGTTCCTCCATGTAACGCAGCCAGCCTTCAGCATCCAATACCACCGCACAGCAAATCTCACCTTGTGCTTGACCACACAGTGGTCAACTGCTTCTCAAAAGATGACAGGCTTCAGCTATGTGGTATCTGAAATTTCACAGATTTCAATGTTTTCCACAGATTCACCGAAGCAGAAATGCAAAACGCAGCACAAAATTCTACCCAATTTCTAAAGAAACATACGTAGTGAAGTACCACACTAATGAACTCTCCTATTAAAAGTCAGCTGCCAAACAGAGAACATGCACGTGTATTCCCCCCGCGCACTCTATAGAAAGATTTGGAATGAAGCACTCAAGCCTCAAACTGACGCCGTGTTCAGCTTGGTAAAACAAAGCTTCAGTACACAGAAAAGCGATACCTTTTTCAGAATTTAGTTTTCCATGCAGTGATTACTAACACCACTCCTACTGTAGACAGATGCTCCCTCTTACACGATTTACCATGATGAAGACAGGGGTGTTTTCATTAAAGCAGAGATTAAACTTTCTCAGAGGCAGAAAACAATTCTGATGGGAATTGAAGAGATTAGAAACAGCTACTCTGAGGCAGTTGCAGCTGTAGTTTGTTAGATTCTGCATTCTGTATTTTAAAAGCTCTAAAGCAAATTAGTACTTCCAAACATTTTCATTTTATTGTGCTTAAGCATTTAAAATGCACGTAAAAAGTGAAATACGTACAATAAACGGTACCAATGTTATAGAACTTCATCACACACAGATAGCTTGTACCTCTGCATATATAATGTATATGCTTCCTGATGGTGATGTGCAGAAACTGAGATTTTAAGCATCCTTCCTAAAGAAGTGCCTTGCAAATTAAATGCATCAGTGATCATTTACCCTCTGTCCTGCTCATTTCACTCACATAATAAAGTTCAAGCCCACATTTTTTTAAGCTAACCACTCATTCTGGATTTCGGGTCTCTAGATACACATAACAGTGAAAAGGAATGAATAATGAATGTATTTTTAATACAACCTGAAGTCCCAGCTCTAAACAGCAACAAAACAATTATCTTGATTCCTCCAACAAACACACTGCAATATACAGACACCTGGAACACCCCTGGCCCCGTACAGGAAAAGGGGTGTTCACAGAAACACACCCCTAAGCGCTGTTCTGCACACTAAAGCCTTCCAGAATCAAGGCTGCTCGGACCTAAGCTCTGTTTTTTCAAAATGCTGGATAAAATATAAGTGGGAGGTTTGACCCTTGCACACCAGATACTGTAAAGCTTTTATCAGAAGTTGCTGAATGACATTGTGTACTAACGTAAATGAAAAATCTTACCAAAATCAGTTAAGTTACATTACTAATGTTATAGCTGAGTTTAGCTCTTTAAGAGCAACGTGACCCACCTGTTAACTGGGCAAAAGAACACACGCTAGCCTTCTCAGATGTAGAACTGCGTTCATATATACTTAGTTTAGAACTAATTCTTTAAAGTCAGCAAACTGGTCATTCCTGTACATCAATATTGTACGGATTCAGGAGCAGTTCGTTAACTTGTTAGACGGGTACAAAAGACAGGGATTCACAGAAGCGGCCCACCCACCAACAGGTCTTAAACGATCCCTGTAAGGAATGGTTTGGTGAAGGATCTAACTTAAAAATCCAACATTTTCCACTAAGGTAAGAATTTACTGTTTACCTGGTCAACAGCCCTAAGGAGGTATTCCTTTAACCTGCTCCAAAAAGATTAAAGAAGGAAATTCCAGAATATCCCTACCTGTTAGAAAAGTTCACTATTTACATTTAGAAATCCTTTGCTTGTTTGCTGCAGATTAGGCCAGTGTCCTCATGGCACTGGACAAAAGAGACGACCTTATCACCGTTCTGCGGCAGCAGATTCCCATCACATACATACTCGATCTTCTCTTTCACTAACCCGGCTGCTTTACCGTTCCGAGCGTGCCATATGAACAGAACTGCCCGAACCGTGTTACACCTGTATGGCTGGCTGTCCGCACTGTTCACAGCTCCTGAAAGAGTAAACGCGTATCGGTATTTATCACAAGAGTTAGACCCTTTAGAAAGCACAATATTCTTTTAGGAAGAGTCTGCAACCAGAAACTATGAATTATTAATATTTCCTTGCCCTCTGAAATCTGGTAACAAGTAAGAAATCACCAATTTATTTTTAATATATGTAGGACACAATTAGAAGCTTATAATAAAACCATAAAATTACTCTGTCCTTCATGCCCGCACAATCCTTGAAGAAGCCACAGCACGAAGAGCAGGATCTGTTGGCTGTCTGTTTTGTGGAACGCTTGGGCATTCAGTCTTAAAAATCATTACAATTCACCGGTCAGAAGTGAAAATTACCTGCAACCCCCATTCCCATCACACGGCAACAGAAGAGGCAGCTGTACCAAAACTGTTTCCCAAGCCATTCATTCAAGTTGCACTCAGATTTGCTGCAAAATCTTCAGACAGCGTGTAACTGTTCAGTTCCACGCTCTGGGTACAAGCACCAGGTTTAAAGGTTCAACAGTTCTTTATTTTTATATTTAACAATATATACACTTAGCATATATGGGTATCGTATTTAAAGAGAGCAATGGGTAACAAAAGAAAGCTACTTTTGTCCTGCAGGCGTTTCCAGTTATTACAGAGGAGAAAAGGCAAATCATTTTGCCATCATTTGGTCAGGATAACTATCTTGAACTAACAATGCTCACGGATGCTTTGCTCTATCATCTGCAACTTAAGCTCCTTTTATATATATATATATATAAACTAAGACATCTGCCACAAAGACTGTCGATGCAAAGACCTCCATCAGGTATGCTCTCTTGCCTCTTTTTTTTTAGGGTAAGAGCTATGAAAACTGGGATTTTCTTCAGCTCAGTTGAAACAGTCTCCTAGTAAGGTCTGTTTTAATAAAGAATTTCCCTCTCTACCCAGACACATTTTCATTCCATGAACATATATATATCACTGATTTAATGAATCTGTATTTTTTCCTTATCTGCATGTATGTGATATGAACAAATTATATCTGATGATAAGAGTTAAATTCTGCCTTTCACTTTCAAGTAAAACCAAGCCAAACCAACAAACAAAAAACAAAAAAACCCAAAGGCAGAACTTTTCTGAAGTGGCCAGTCCCTTCATCATCTCCTACTGCACCCCTTACACCAACTGAGGTGTTGAAATTATTTAAGGCGTATGTGATAATAAACAAGGTGGCATTAATCGAACTTTTTTTTTAAAAACGGACCATGAAAATACTGATTTTCACCAAACAAGCAAGCAAGCACTGTTTGAAAGGTAGCCACGGAAAACAAAGCTTCAGGCAGAATGACTTCTCCACGGCAGGGTGGCCCAGCAGGACTGACCTGCTCTCCCCCTGGACACTCCTCCCCGGCACCAAGATGTCAGTTGAAGGGGGCCAGGACAAACTTGGATCTTGCTCACAGCCTGCACCGAGAGCACCATCTCCACCTACACTCATCAAGCCAATCCCTCCCGTCGTGGTGTAGAACACGCACGATACTGTTCTCTCAGCATTTTGAAGGGAATGCCCTTTAATTTCCCCCCTTACAAGAAGTAGATGTATATTTTTTCCCTCGCAGTACCACAAGAATAATTTGCCTTGCTTGAAAACAAGACAGAAGGGGAAAAAAATTGAAAGTTAAACACGCTCTTCTTTCACTACATCTTAATTCTGGACTGCAAGAACCCCCTATTTATTAACGGTAATATGTTAGGTCATTCAACCATTAAACTTCAAGAATGTGCCTCTCTACAGGTCTGCTGATTAGGATTAATTGGGTGGGTGGCATTTCTTACACAGTACCTGGTCAGAGTTCAGAGGAAGTACAAAAAATTCACAAGAAATCACAGCTCCTGCAACAAGGGAATCATACTTCAGATCCTAAAATATTTTATATAAAACTAGTTGTTTTTAAAGAATCCTTACTTTATGTAGAGTCAGGCACTAAACAGCGTCCCAGAATATGCAAGGTGGAACCTGTGTAGATTGCCCTTTATTTTTGTCCCTGAAGAGACAAAGTGCAACAGAGCATATGTTAGGAATTCACCTGCAACTTGCATCTAGCATCATCGGTGCTCTGAAACCTGAACTGACGGGGCTTTTTAATGGTAAAAATCCTGCTAAGGAATCAGAATAGTCTGGGTTGAAAGGGATCCTTAAAGGTCATCTAGTCCAACTCCCCTGCAATAAGCAGGAATCGTGCTGTTATTAAAGTTTCCAAATACTGTAAGTACCAGAACCTTCCAATAATTCAGCCCCAAGGCTTCCAATGAATTCAGAAGAAACAAAATCAGTCCCAACATAATCGATCTGCCCCCTCAGTATCGCAAGTCTTCCTTGCTAACAATCAAGTGGCAGCTCTGGAATATAAAACGTACACCTTTTTAATCCCTACAATGAAAACTCAACAGTTTTAATTGTAAAAAAATATTTATTTAGATACCGTATACAAAAGTCAAAAGAGCTGAGCAATTAGTACTGACAATTTCTTGTGAATATTTAATAACAAGTATTTCTAACCTCACTTTACAAAAACAAGTGCTTTTAAAACTGGCATCAGGTTTTTGATTTGACTTAAATATATTTTTTTCAACTTAGTGGCTAATCCAGTGGTTTTAAATAATTAAAATTAACAGAGGCTAACAGACCCAACAGTAAGTTACACTGAAACTTTTGACCACAGCATTAAAAGATTAGTCTGAGAAACCTATGCCACTTCCTCATTTACATCTATTACCCACTGAAAAAATATGCGAACTGTATGCCATTTTTTGATACTTGGTGAGCATAGAAAAGTTAGCCTACTATAAAAGTATCTGCTGTTTTATTCTATGACTACTGCATATATAGGAAAACAACCAAGGCCAGCAAACCCCAGCATTCCTTACGTACTAAGTGTCTTAGAATCTGCCAGAAAGCCTCTGCATAACATTAAGTGTTCCTATGCTACCCAAACGAGATACCCCAAGTCACATGATGGTCCCATCTTTGGGCTGTCAGAACCTTGAGCCACAAAGTTTGTGTAACGATACTGTGTTGCTCCTGGGTGTAAAACCAGCAATAGGTGTAAGAAGGACGGTGAAAGCAAACACGTCACAGGACAGAAACAACGTCTTGTGCATTTTTCAGCAAACGAAAGCTTCTCCTACATACATTAGCTACAAACAGAAGGTGTAGCCTTTTATTTAAAGAACGTAGTAAAAAAATATAGTTTCTGGATTTTTTTCCTGTATGAAAAATACAGCACAGGTTTTTTACATTCAAACTATAACTCCATAGAAAAGTAGACTCCATTAAGCACAGCTTGGTGATCACACGGACGAAACCATTAAATTGCTCTGCCTAATGCTCTACTAAATCGCTGCTGATGACAAGATTCCAACAGGTGTGTGCCAAAAGCCAATAATTAAATTATTCTTGTGCAATCACACCTCTTCAGGACTGAAAATAGCTATGGAGGAGTGTTCCCAGTTTCAGAAGAATTTTTTCTATTATGAGGCTAAAATACCTGGGCAATGAGTAATTCTTCAGAGTGATGCTAGAACAAAACCCCTTCGGGTTGATTGGTTAATGTTACTGAACAGACAGATGTGCCACAAAAGCAGGACAGCCGCTGCGTGACAAGCAGCGAGTGGAGGGTCTGGCCAAAGTGACAGCTGAGCTCTCTGGTCTCCAAACAACCACTCTGGAGTTGGGTAGAGAAATTCTTCCCAGAAAACGAAGAATTCAAGGTAGCCTATATTTAGGCAAGATCACAAGTCTGCAAACTCTTACTGCTGCTACTGGACATCAAACGAGGTACATATAAAGTAACAGCAGCATTTCTAAAGCTGCATGAACAGCATATACACCATACCACCTCCAAGCCTTCTTAAAAAGGGAAAGAGATGCTTAAAAAAAGTATGTTATTAAATAAATATATTCTTTGTATGGCTTATCCAGCTCTCTTTCCATAAAACTCTCAAGAAATCATTTCATCTACGTAAAGGGATGCATTTTTCAATTTAAAACATAAATATTAAGAAAGGCTTTAGGAAATCATAAGTAGTTACAACGCAGTTTTATCATAGAAGCTCTGGATAAAATGGCGCATTTTGAGAAAGGCCACAACATTTAAGGCTGTATTAAATAACTCCTTAGGATAAGGATAGCTGCAACTAGTTTTCCCACAAAGCTTGAAAGACTGCTGAAAAGCTTAAGCCTAGACTCACATGATCTAGCTGTTGTCATCAAAGCAATCTTTTCAAGTGACATTTCACACGCCAATCCCAAAAACAGTTGGTCATCATAGATAAACAGAGAAAGGTTTATAAGGAAAAATTGCATAGTTTAAAGTTATATAGAAAATGTAATAGTTTTTTGTCTGTGATGGATGAAAACCTATTGTGGGAGAATACCAGCAGTCAAAAAGCCAAAGAATTCCTGAAGTTACACAGAAGAAATTAAGAGAGAGAAAAAAAAAAAAAGAAAAAAAAAAAAAAAAAGAGACAAGTTTGGTAAAACTACCAGTTGTCTTCTGTATTTAAGGAGACAGCCAAAGGCCACATTTTGTTCCTATCTCACACTTTTTATGCAAGTTCCAACTTCGAGCCTGAACTCACAAAATCCTCTGAAGTTTTGCAACTATAAAAAAAAAAAGCAAGAAAGATTACAAGTAAATCTGCAAATATTTTGGTAACTCTGAATAGCACTGAACAAGTTACATCAACAACTGCCAGCTTCATCGTCTCTCAAACCTACGAAGCCTTTGCCTTCTTATTTCCTCTTCTGAACGCTGCTCAGGTGGAAACCAAAACCCATAGGGTCGCCGCTCATTATTATACGTTGCTCCACCGAAATCTGCAAGACACAATGAAAAACAACTGTTATTTTGTTCTGTAATATGAGAAAAATGCACATGTATCTTGCAATCCAAAGCATCGCAACACAAAGGAAACTCAGTTGAACGTTTCCAGTGCTGATGGTTTCAGGGCAATCACAACTTCTGGCAACTGCTCTTCAAGACAATGGAACAAAAAGGAAAAAAAACAAACCAAAACAAACAGAAAGACAGACCCCAATCCCCTCCCCAAAAACAAAACACAAAATCCCAAACCACAACCAAAAGAACACCCAAACATCTAACAAGTTTTTTAAACTGAGAGTTCACATTTTTTCACGATCCCTACTTTATACAGTGAGCTCCAGATTGTTCAACTATTTAAACGTCCTCAGTAATTACTTCTGGCAAAACGAGCCTTTGTCTTCGCTTTTAATATTAGAGTCCAACATGTGCTGACCCGTACCAGATGCACATACAACTCCCATCCTTAGCTGGCAGCAAGCATTTTCAGAAATAAACTACACACGGCAGCTCGGCCAGAGAGAATGGTAAGCACATTAATCTGCACAGAAATAGCACACCAAGACCAAAGTTTCTCTGCCCTGGCACCCCTAGAGAAGACAGTAACAGGCTATTCCAGCAGCTCTTCAGAATGCACATCGAGCGACCAAGCAAAGAAACGATTAAAAGGTTGTGGTTACCCACCACCTCAGCTGAGAGGCTCTGGGAAACAAAAACACGAGACTGCCTTCTGAGCATGGTACAGTATTAAGTATTAAAGCAAATTAGCTTTAAAGATAACAACAGCCTTTGTAACATGCGGTATTTTTTAAACTTTCATCTCAGGATCTCATTTAAATTAGCAAAAGTGAACATGGAAAATGAAAAGTAAGCATTGCACTATTATGTTCATTTTCAAACACAGCTGTATCCTGTACCAGAAATTGTTTGTAGCAAACATAAAGCTTGTTTACATGACGTGAAGTCAGGAAGTCCAACTTACAAAGAGGCTCTGTGAGTTGCTGATTCAATTACAAAAGCATTTCAGTTTGTAGAGTACTCAGCAATAAATGAAAACGTTAGAACATGTTCGTAATTTTTCTTGTGTTTGCCAAGAAGTAAAACTCCTGGAAAACACTTCCAGAGAAAACTACAGCTGCTCGAGCTCCAATAGGTAGCAATGGCAACATTCATGTTTATAAGATGAGATGCACTGTTTAGAAGGATTTTTTCCAATTCATATTAAAATACAAGAAATTAATGTATATTCTAATATTTTATCTTCAGCTTGTCCCCACGTCTCCACTTGCCAGAAACAAATCCGATAAATATTTAAGCTGTCACTCTGTCTCTGAAAACACTATGTCATTGTTTGAAAAATATTGTTCAAAATATTATTGAAAGCTAAATGGTACTGGAAGTCACAGAGCCTGGCACAAGTCACATTAGCTGCAATGCTTCCCAATTTTATTTTATTTACCTTCATCTCCTTGTCTAAAAAAAATATAGTTAATACAAGCTGCAGGCATGGGCAGAATGATTTTCCTTAACAACAAAAAAATTAAGCTGAACTAAATGTTCATTTGGCACATTTATTTTCCCTCATTTTACTTTCTTACGCATGCAAGAAAGTTTGAAAAGGTAAAACCACCATATAGTAATTTTACTGTGTCCTATTGACCACGAGCTGAGAAAAAGCACAAACTTACGGTATATTTTAACCCCATGAACATACATTTAGAAATTAAAAAACCCAATAGTTTAAATTGGAAGACACAAAGCAAGGTAGAAGACAGGCACCGGACCCTTTCATAGCAGGGCAGAAATATGTCTAGATAAAAAAGTTAAAGGGCCTGAGAAAGCTCAATAAAACTTCTGAAGTTGACATTTACAGATTATAGACACATACTGGAATACAAGTGAATGTATCTTATGTATTGATCTTGCTCATCATCTATCAGTAAAGAAACTGTTAAATAACATTAATCATAACATTCTCAGCAATGTCACGGTAAGAAAATGTATGAAAAAAATCATTGTGATTCTCTAATTTTTTAAATGGTACATAATACCTGGGGTGAGTAAATGGGAAAGAAAGTCAGCAAGTTAAGGGCTTTTGTCATTGTTATTTATATATTAATATGACACCAATTACAATGCCTAGTATTTTCTTTACATTGACTTTCAATGGATATAATTTAAATACAAATGTTTACAATAGCTGGAGGATACAATTTTTGATACATGAAGAGTAATATAGTCAAGATCTTGATCACTAATATGACTGCACCATACAGGGTCAAAACTGCATTGTAGTGCTGAGGTTTGATTGGGTTTTTTTAAATCTTCATAATTAAAAAAGTGTTTTGAACATGCAAACATTTTCTGTAGTGACATTGTCAATTAAATATCCAGGTTTCTCCATTTATTTTTACATAGCATTCTTGGTTGGTATCTGATTTCTTAACTTAAAACTATTTATACAATTAAGACAAGTATTTGCAGAGTTCCCATAAAATATGCTCAATACTTTGAATATAAAGGTGCTTTAATAATCACTAGGAATAGAATGAAATGTTATTTAAAAAAAAAAAAAAAAAAAAGATACAAAATAATCTATTTTGACCTAAAAATAAAAGGCTGACAATGCCTTTTGAAAAGCTTTATGTTCAAGAAAAGGTATTATATTACATCAAACAATATGGTGAGGAGTCAAGCTGTCTGAATGGGAAGGTTTAAATATGTGCATTTTTATATGTATGTATATATTTAAATTATACCCAAAATAGTTCCCCAACACCTTTATTTTTAATTACAATACAAATATTAATGAAATAACACCTTTATTTAATCAAAATAATTATAAGCCGCAGTATTCAGAAATGGTAATTAGGCCACTGCTACTACTGAAACAACACCTGGACTTCTGTGCAAGAAATAAACGCAATCTTGTCAACACATCAGCAAAAATCTTCAAGAAAACACAGATTTTAAGATTGCAATAACCGCAATAACACTAGATGATAGACAAACCCGAAGGCTATAGTACAAAAAAGTTAGAACACCACACTAACCCTTACATAGCATATTTTTAAATTTGTATTATTGTGAACTAGAACCGTGTTCTGTGAATATGGAAGACTCCAACTTTCCATACCTTTCCCGTGACTCTGCATGAGGTTTTTTTCTGTTACTAAAGCTTACAACTACAGGATTTTGGACGGGAACAAGAAAAACACTGTAATTGCAACTGGTTTAACTAGACCTGTATTAGTGTAATACAAGATCAAGCTTTAATAACCTTAAACATTTTCATCCACAGGTTAAATAAATATGCTTATCATGCCTAAAATACTTACCGTAGTTAGGCATCAGAGAACATGACTCTGAACCTCCAGCCCCCCAAAGGTCTAACGTATAATGCATTAAGCACTAGTTCACAGGTTACTCAGGATGTCACAATCAGACATTTGATGAAATCACAGACACGTAGTCTGAAATGAAGGTGACAACACGGATTGTTTCCCCTTTTAAACATTTTTTCCCCTCCCATTATGAACAGGCAAGCATCTCTCAGTTGTGAAAGCAGAGACTGTTTTGCACTCAGAAGAGCAGGGTCACGCACAACTCATCAGCTTGGCCTGCCGGGGCTGACACTGCGCGTGCTGGCCCATCCTTGCTTCCTGGTCTTCCTTCAGCACCTGACCTACATCAAGATTTACACGAGGAACTGCTTGTGTAGTAACCATAACAACAATTTTGTAAAGACGACTGTAAAACTGTTCATGCTGACCCATGAGACCATTTTTACTAGCTAAGAAAACCCCGCTCAGATTTGCAGATTGTTACTTAAATTTGCACAGTTTTTCTTGGATTTACACAATACAGAAAAATAAAAATTATTGAGCAGCAGTCTTCTCAAGTCAAAAAACCACCAGTACTAACCAGGGGAATACCTCAAGAAACTAGGGAGTTTGTCATACTCTCTTGGTTTCAGTCAAGTTTCATTTTTTTGAATCAAATGACTGGCATGTTCAACAGTAATTTAAAAAAATAAAACTGCCCAATCTGAGAATGCAGGAAGAAAAATATATCTGTATATGTGATTATTAGCCATACCTTATGGGATATTGGAGACTTTGCACTGAAAATTCAGCACCAATATTGGTGGTTCTGGTTCTTAAGAAAATCTTCCAGTTTGTATCTTAGGTTTATTACCTGTTTTAATTTTAAAATTCAAGATTGCTAACAAACAACTATATCAAATTCTGAAATTCTGATACAGCAGACACTCATTCCCTATAAAGATCTCACTGAATGATATTTCTGATTTAGAACAAAAAAATATATTCTAAATTCTACATCAACAGAGACTGTGCATAACAAAGTCAACCAACAATAAATGCAAGGAGCTCAGACCATCTTACTGGGTTCAAGTCTTGCAAATGAAAGACTTCACTATACACGTCAGTTCTGTTTCATGTGATTCTGAGCACTACTAATTCACAACAGGTGATAATGCCCCAAACGTACATTTCACAGAAGCACCAGAGCAAGATCTGGCTGCAGCACAGCCAGCCTTGCTCCACAGCAAAGCAAAACTCACTCAGCTGGCTGGCCAGGCACTTAGTCTTCACCTACATACCGCCCTCTAATCATCAAGATCAGATGTAAGGATGATTTGAAACATGCCATCCTGTCAGTATAACAATAATACCTGTAGAATGTGTGTGAAATATAAGTTTTTTGCTCCTCTGCATGAAATTTGGCATAAGCAAAAAAAGCAGCCAGTCATCTTACAGGGTGAGCCAAACAGACAAAACCTCCATGTGAGGTTTTAGTTCTGCTTGTGGAAGTGTTACATCAAACACACGCATTTGATTTTTTCCTCCTCTCTGGAGTAATGGACTTAGTTTTAGGTTAGATAATAGGATTTGCAAGAGAGTTTCTGTAAGCTTCAGGAATAATTTATCAAGCTATCAATCTGTGAAAGTCTGACTGGTAGAAACCTGCAGTTAGGTCCTTCGTAAATACTGATGCTGCCAGGTAAAAGGCAGCGAGTGCAGCAAGTAGCGATGGTATTACAAAGCAGCGTGTCTTTATTTCTTTTTCATGCTAGCTTTAGTTGTATTAAAGAAGAATCTAGAATATTGCAGTTGAATAGCTTACAATTTTCAGTATCACTATCTGCCCTGGCACTACTGAACATGGTACCCATACAAAAACCAAACTGTACAAACACATACCCATACAGAGAATAATCACTTCCCATTAAAAAAAAAAATATCTTACTTTTGTAGCTTTGTTTTATAAGATAATCACAGACAAGTTACAATCTCTTTTCAACACAGTGAGCACCACGCAGCTAACCAAAATGCAGAGAGCCCTGATCTGGATGAAAAGCCTGGTCTGTGTCAAGAGGAAAGCCCTTAACAGGTGCCTCAGATACAAGCGTTTCATGTCCACAAAGATAATCCTGGCTTTGATTTTCCTAGTCTTTGAAAGGTGTGAAAGACAAAGTCTACCCTTAGCAGAGACAAGGTTCAGGTATGTAGCTTGTAGCAAACTCACTGCAGGATTTCCTGCTCTTTTTCTTGAAGCAATGTTTTCTGCAGCCAACAAAAAGCTCAAAGACCATTAGCTTGGGTCCTCACAAGTGCAGAGCTGTTAGGATCATCTCATGCAGACATCCCCATTTTATACAGCTTAATTGCTTCGCTGCATCTTCTGTATTCTATCATGTCATTGGATTACACAAAAGATTGCCAGCATCTGTACCTGCCACTGTCAAAGCAGTGAGAGAAATGCTGTATTCACTGGCCTAAAAGCTCACAGATCTGGCAAGCTCTTCCAGTCCTTTTCCTAGGAACTGTTTTGAGTCTAAAGATAGCTTACGTAGTCACCAAAGCTAGGATGTTTGTTCAGTCTCTTCCAACCTTTCTTCTAGGAAATACAGACAATACAGAGTATCTGTCTTTCTACCTTAGGTAACCTTTCTGTGGCTCCCAATCTCCTCCTCCTGAAAGGAGAGAAGGAAATACCAAAAAACGTGTGGGAAGATGGCCATGTATGGAACCGTCCAGTACAGGCCTCCTCAAGAGAAGTGCTGTTGTCCTTTGGGGGTCCCAGAACTACATCCTTCAAGAAACAGATCGAGATTGTTAAAACAGGGGCAAAAGATTTATGGTTTATTTTTCAATACTAGTAAGCAATAGTGGTTTGAAAATATTTGATCGAGTGTCATAACAGCTTGGAACACTTGCTTGGCTTTCATTTATGCCAGTTTTATACAATGTATTTATTCCATAAATAGTACAGCTCTGCTATGTTATAATGCCAGGATTTAATTAAAATTCATAAAGTGCTCTTCGGCATGCTACTGATTATATACAATGTACTACGCTGATGTATCTGTGGTACAGACCTGACTCACCTTGCTTTTTAATACAAAATACCAATGTTTAAAGTGTTCTATTTGAGAAAATGGGAGTTCTCTCAAGTTCATAAACATTTAAACATACAATTTTTATGCATAATCAACCAGATGTTTTTAATGCATATGGAATTGGAAGCAGTAAACTGGAGACCAGGGACAAGCTAGAGTCAAATGCCCAGTGTTGCTATAGTTCTTTCCTATCTTCCAGCCAATAAGTAATCGAGTCAAAGTTAGTTTAACCAGCTACCTTCCGATTTATTGAGTTGTACAGAGAATCCTAAGGAAAGGCAGTGCATATACAACACCATTTTTCCTCCTCTCATACTTTAGAAGGACAAGGAGGTTTCAGAAAAAGCTGAGGCAAACAGAGCAGAGCAGTCTTGTCACCGTTTGACATTGCACTAGAAGCCAGACAGGAACTACAACTGAAAAAAACCACCAAACCCAACCCTACAAAACAGCAAATCTGCTTTTATTCTCACATCTTCTTGCCTCTGTGAAACGCAGATATGCTATACAATCTGACAGATTTGGCTTTTAGCACTTATCTCTGCCCAATTTTTTTTCTACTCAGCTCCAAGGAGACCACATTTAATAGCCTGTGTTACCGTTTCTAGCTGCCCTTCAAGTTTCCATCAGTGTATGAAAGTGTTGTCATGCTACGAAGCAAACTATTCTTCCTGGTGCTGCTGCCAATATTCCTCATCTACAGACGGAAACATACACTGGTGAACAGGAGAAACAAGGTTTAACTACTGTTTCTGTGCTGTGCACTGCAATGGCTGACAAATGAGAAATCAAATTAGCAGGAGATTAGTTGTGGCTAATGAAGTCAGAAGGGAAGTAATACACAATGAATCCAGATACAACTGGATTATTAAAAGAGCAAGCGAGGTCAATCTTGAACACAGGGTGTCTCTCTCATTCATTCGTATAACCAATTTTTATATAAATGTACTCTGGATCAAAAAACGGTTTCTGTTAATGATACTTTAACAGAACACATCTCAGCTCTTCCAATATTCTCTTCTGTATGTAGAAGTGTTTCAAGAGGCTGGAGGAAAAGGCTGCACATAGAACTCCTGAATAATGAGCATAAATGGAAGGTTTTTTAAAAAAAAAAAAAGGCAAAAATGCAAACTACTAAGGAAGTTTGAACATTTTCTAGTGTTGATTCATCCATCAAAAACATTCTTTTAGTGTATTTTCCTCCAGGCATCTAAGGAATGCTTTCCACACACTACTTCTCAAAGGAAACAATGCCTCTCCTCGAAGAATGCCAAGCTGTCTATATGGATTAATGTATAACAATAATAATGAAATCCTAAAGACAGGAGAAATGAGGAAAAAATGTAGCACTGGGGACAAGCTAAAGAGACAGTGAAAACAAAGGTGAAACTAATTTCCCTGGTTATGCTAATTGTATGGAAGTCTTTCACAATTTAAAACCTTGAACACACTAGCAACACTGAACAAACCTGTATCAAGTACTCATGTGTCTTCCCGAACCAAGCACAAGTGTTCATAAATTGTTTATTACCTGTGCTTTAGTATCTGAACCAAGTATAGCATTGCTTTTAAAAAAGAGAAAAACATAAAACCCACCCCCCCAAAATATTCACCAAAATACTCAAAAGGCATGAGTGCATTCTTTTTTTTTAAGCACAGGGAGTAAAGGAGACCAATCTAAACCCAGTATTTCAACGATACTTATGCGCTATTTAAAGATAGATAGCAGTATCTTGAAAGGTCAAGTGCATACAAAGCTTAAAACAACTATTACATGTACTGTAGCATTTCAGAAGGAATTTGCTAGACCACATTTTTGATTAAAGATTGCTAATCTAGACCAAAAAAAAAAATATACAGTTTGTTGACATACAAGTACAAGACCTGGATTTGAAGGAGCTGCCAGTTCTACTCATCCACCCCATCTGATCCCAACTGCACTGCTACTGCAGCACAAATAGTTGGACTATGAAGAACGATGCTTCTGAGCTCTCAATGTTTGGTCCAATAATCTTCATCCACTCCAGTATTTTTAGGCAAAGTTAAACAAACACCAATTTAGACAACAAAGGGCAGTAACTGCTTCAGCTGCCTGAAGCTAACCTGTTTGCCCATGTAAGTGGGGGTTCTCCAACAGAATGATGTCACTGCTTTACAGATCTATTCTTTACACCAGGGTATTTCATAGGTGCTCATTAGTTGTGGTTCCGTTTTAAATTATGAGCCTGTGGTAAAAGGCTTAGTGGTGCTTTGTCTTACCTATCTGGTGAACTTTACTGCCATTATCAAGAGAATTAGGACATTTTTGGTTTTAATCTTCAGTAACCCTCTTTTATCCTACATCAACCACAATTTTTACAGATATGGAGTTAATTGCTATACATTCATTAAATATGTCTAATAGAATTCTGGCTATGCTTCTTGTTGCAAGCAGTCTGCTACTTACACTGAGCATACAACAAAGCTTTCTGTGTGGAAATGATAAACATTTACTGATTTAATTTCCTGGAAATTTGCCTGAAGAAATTGCTAGTCATCAGGATCATGAGTACAGTTGCAGTTTTAGAAAGATATTCAGAACAAAAGCTCTACTCAATGAGGAAAGTGGTTTTCCAAGAAAACGTGTGTTGTGTACCTAAGACCATATATACTCTGAATTAAAAAAAAAAAAAAAGTTGGACTTTTAAGAATGAGGTGTAAATCCTAGCATATGACTTCATGAAATTATTTTAATCTGATATCATGCACTGCACATTTGAACATGTAATCTCTTTCAAGAGAATTCTATAGAAAACTATCATAGTCAAATGCAACGACTGGCATTCCTACGATTGCAGAAGGGAAAGATAACACTGACTGGGAAAAAAATTAATTATGATTAGCCCATACCTGAGCATCTAAAAACTTCCGAGTGGATGGTGGGGTTTTTTTGGTGGTTTTTTTGTTTTGTTTTTTTTTTTTAAATTTAAATTTTCTTTTAAATTAGAGCTAAAGAAATGCATATAGAGACAGTTTCATTATAAGAGAAATATCTATATACTTATCCTTATAGGTACTCTCCTTTATCATAAAGACTATCATCTACATGTTTAAAAAACTTAAGTCTTGAAAAAAAAGAAAATTCCTTTGT
Source organism: Falco naumanni (assembly GCF_017639655.2). Lineage (NCBI taxonomy): Eukaryota > Metazoa > Chordata > Aves > Falconiformes > Falconidae > Falco > Falco naumanni. Next base: position 11,523,936 of record NC_054066.1, on the reverse strand, counting down.
GCAGAGACACAAGCTTGCAAAAGATTCTTAACATTAATGAGATTGAAAGACAGACAGTTGGAAATTCAACTCAAAAAATCCCAACACCCACACAAAAACCCACATCCACAGCCCACACAAATCAAGATATTTCTTCTCAGCATAATAGCAAGTGAACATCAGATAAGAAATATGATATACTGGGGTTACATTAGGGATGGCTAATACTAGTATTAAACAAAAATGTAGCCATATATTTCAACTTCACAGTAAACTCACATAGTTTAAGTATCAAAAGCTGTGATTTTTTAAATCCAAACTTATTTTGCTGACTTAACTAAAGAAAGAGTTAGTGTAATTTGTAACCAATAAGAACTACGAGAATAAGAATGAAAACTAGAAAAACACCAACAACCAACTTGGAAGAAAAAAATTAACACTGTTTAAACTGATTCTTGTGAGACAACAACTGTCTAAGCCTGGGAATGCAAATTATAAGTAACAGTTCCTTTTAGTAAATGGACCTAAATCATTAAGATAATTTGACAGTCTTAAAAGTTATGCCTACATAAATCTCAAACAAGCTTAGAAGTTTGTGTTGCATGAGATACTAATTAACTTTATTTAAGAAATTAATTAAGAAGTTTTCAGAATATAGCATAACAACAGAATTTCAGTCCAGGAATGCCTGAATGTGGAATAAGCAGAAATGCAGTACCTTTATGGTGGGTTTGGATAACCCATGTATGGGATTATAGAAGAGCAACTACTGAAATTTGATGCACGTCTTAATACAAATTATTTTTCAGTTGTGGACAACAACTGATACCAGAAAATTCTGTACTATGCCACTGATCCTTTTAATAGCTTAGCAGGATACTAACACAGTAATTTGTAAGAATGGATCAACATTCCAAATCTGTAATAATACATTTTGTGGCCTAAAAACCCTAATAAATTTACTTCTCTAACTAAGGGGAAAGAAAAAAAAAACCTCAATCAAAATTACTGCAATAGTTTTTTGTCCAAGCTACAGAGCAAATGTGTTATTTTAAATGTCATTGTTGGGGGTGTGGGGTGGAGTTTAATAAGAAAAGAGAGCCCTAAATTTTTATTGTGGTATCTGTTTCTACATCCACTTACCCACCTACTTCAAATTATTTTATGCAATTTCTAGTCACATTAAGTACCTGTTTCATGATCCATGTAATTGCAAACAAGCATGAATGTCATGCTTTAGGGAAAAATTTATCACATTCAAAGGACAGTGCTCAGTCAAGCAAATTATTTTTCAAACTGACAGGGAAGAATATCCTAATTCCTCATTAGCACAATCAATTTAACCTCATCCTTTGTGTCACTAAAACAGGTATGATCAATTACATGCTTTATATTACTGAATAAGGCATCTGCCTACAGGCAAGTTGAACCTTTCTGCAGCTTAAGGAAATATTTTAAGAGTTCAGCTCTAAAGCTGTGCTTGTCCAAACTAAAGTGCTCCAGCAGGTAGGAGAAAGAGGTTTCCCTCCCATGAAACCAATGAAAATATCTATATATATTCAACCACACCAAACTATACTGGAATCAATATACAATGCTCTATTTTTCTGCTTCACTTATCTGTAAGACTTAGAAACTGTAACGAGCACTGAAAACAGACACTACCATAGTGTTAAGATCGAAGTTTAAAATGTGACTTGGTTATACAGTTATCTCAACACCTATCAGTGAGAGGTATTTAATTTAAATTCTATTTCATGTTTCATCAAAAGGCATTCTCGAAATAAGAATATATTCCCTTTTATAGCTGGAAATTTATCTTTGTCCAAAAACAACAAACAGACAAAAAAATACTTACTTACATAGGTAATGTGATACATCGGTGATATAGATTATTCAAGGCTACAAATGAAAGCTGCAGGTGTTCCACAAAGCCTTTAAAGTGTATACTATCTTCATTATTTATATCATAATTTTGTCATTGTTATTTGTATTGTTTCCCTCATCGTTTCAAAAAAACCTCACAAACGTGGCAGATATTTCAAAACACACTATTAAAACTTCAAAGGGTTTCTTTCTTAAACTCAGTATTCAAAACATTGTAAAATGTAAAAGCAACTGTAAAACAAAAAATACCCCTTACAATAAAGCTCATTTTAGACCCATTCCTTCCCAAAGTTACCTAGGACAACATACTGATATGACTTTGTTATTTTTTAAAAATTCCTAAGACAGCAGGAAGAGTAAGTAATTCACTGTTTTTTTCCTGAACAACCCAGATGGACTAAGTGGTATTGTATCGATCTATTTGAAAGCCAAGATTCTCACTATCTTCTAAGGTTTTCAGTACAGTTTGATTAAAATGGGACTGCTCAGATTGCAATAATTTCTAGAACAAATACACTACAGTAATTATCTTGCTGTAGAAAATATTTGGGTTTTTTGAAGTTTCTAGCTTCACAATGTTGAGGAACAGTTAGACATAACTACGCTTAGAGAACAAAGGTGAACACAAAAATGAAGATAACTGGGGGGGGGGGGGGGTCACTTAAAAACCAATTTCCAAAAAAAATCTGCACTTCTGCCTCCAGATGACTCACAATAGATGCAAACTTTAAGCAAAAAGCTGTATTTACTGTAAAAAGGTATGTTAATGGATTCCTCAAACTGGAAAAGCCTTTTCCTATCAGTCTTGCCTTATCTCCTGCCTTTTTAAAACCATCTTCCAGATATACAACGTGTTCTTTGTAATAAAAAAATAGAATCACAGATGGTGTGAAAGTAAAAGTGATGATGATTTGTCAAGATATTAATCTTCTTATTTTGCATGGTATTTTGCTGACAGCCATAACACAGAGATGTAAATTAATTTTCTGAGTGGAGATTTATGAATGGTGCTCTGCGTTTTAAGGGTTGCAGTTACAAGTAGAGGCTTCTGTATCTTTTTCCTAATGAATGCTTCCTTGCACCCAGGAAGCTAGAACACCAAGATTAGGAAGAAGGAAAATCACGTTGATGAGATAATCAGGTTATGAATTTTCTTAAGATTAATATTACAGCTCCACCAAACTTCAAAGAAATCTTTCACATTTCCTAAGTTAAGGAGTACTTAAAGCCTTTGTCTGAATTCCCCAAAGAACCCATACCAACATGCAACAGATTAAAGAGGAAGCAATGTTTGATATGAAAACTATCCCAATATCAGACCACATATACCATGTTCATTTCTGTCCTTTATCACTTCAACACAAAAGTTTTGTGTAATTGTGTGATGTAAGTTTTAAGTTTTACACATGATGCTGTAAAAATGTGCTGTCAGTCCTATTCAATTGATTTTCCTTCAAGTTTTCAGAAGCTGAGAAAGAGATTCTATAAAGCATTCTTACCCTCTTGATTTCACCTGCATTATAAAAAGATAAAATACATCCTAATGAATGCATTTTATACCGACTAATGTATTTCAGTTAAAAACAAACACCATTTTTATGTCTATGTATTTCCAGCTTTTTTTTTTTTTTTCAGGCCTTTCAGCTAGCTGGAATATAACATTCCCTTAAGGTAGAAAAGGATAGTGTGAAGAGAAAGAAATCACGACATTGCTTATCAATTAATCTGTGTAAAACCTCAAAATATACACACAGAGAAAGTTAAAAACACTGGCAACATCAAGTCTATTATACCTCTTCATACGACTTTTTTAGAGCATTGTAAAACTTTTTTGGCATGCCAGCTTAGTTTACTTAAGGATTTTTTTAGTTCTAAAAGCATTTCTTTTACTATAGTGGTAGCAAGGTAATCAAACAGTACGCAATTATGAATAAATGCAATTATACTAAGGGAATGATACCACACCCTCACACTGCATTCTCTGAAAATTCTACCAGGAAACTTTCATCTTTTTCCAAAGACATGTCAAAAATACTGAAAACTAATAATAAGTAATACATGTCCCCCCCCCCCAACCCCCGCCCAACTCTCTTCTCAGTATGAATTATAACTTGGAATGTAAAATGCAATAAAATTCCTACCTCTTTCATTAAGGCTGTTTAGCACTGCCCTTTCAAGCTGTTCTTCTTCAGTAAGCCCACCTGTATAATAGCTCCTTGGCATTCGGTATTGATAACCTGGATAGCCGTAATACTCTGTAAAATGAATACAAAATAAAGAAAATAATTTGCTGCTACTAAGTAGAAGAGTGTGAAATCAGGTATTGTCTTTATGCTTTCTTCCACACATTATTTTAATCTGGGAAAGGAACACGTTATTAGGATTCAATTACTTATACAACATATGCCATCGATTTCTATTTACAAAGCCAGATTATGGTAACAGGAGAAAGAAAACCAAGACAAAAACCAGAACAAACATCTCAGGTTTTTATAATTGTTTTAAGTATCATAAAATTGCCATTACTAAGAAGTTTCACATAGAAATTGAAAGACACTTTTCATCAGATCCTTTTAACACTTAATTGTCACTATTTGGACACCTTATTAATGTCACTAGAACAACAATGACACTCAGGTCTGTTTCAGGCTTTTTCCCACCTGTCTGTCTCTCCCTCCTCCCCGTGATGACATGCCAACGTCATCATAAATTCAAGTAATGTTTGGACCTATAAAACACATAGGAACAGATTCCTGCAAGTTTTTGCAGTAATATATACAGCTAACATCATGCTATTGCACAGCTACAACTGCCCTGAAAAAAACACCACACCATAGGTCTCATCTAATGCCACAATCACTGGATGTTGCTTGCACTACTGACAACTACGAATTTCTGACCATTTGCAAATTTGTCAAAATCAAGCGCAAACCATCATCCACCCAAAGACATGGGATTTAAAAGAAAAAAAAAAAATTACTTGGCTAGAGAATTCAGCAAAAGCCTCTTCCTTTTAACACAATCGGATGTTGCCTTAATACAGAAAATCCAAACTGAGAAAAACTAAGGCGAAAAGTCCCATTTTTTTATTCCAATCTTACATCTTCAAAATACAAAGCTTTGGGTGATATTGTAACTGCTTTTCCAGACAGCTGGCCAGGCAGTTTTGAAAAACTGAAGGACAAAAGTGTTAGCAGTTTCAGTTTCTTCCAACTGATAGAAAAAGTACAGAAGTTTTTCAAAATCAAGTAATGAGAAATACTTTTGCATGAAACAAACACAGCATGTCATTCCTTTTATCTTCAGATTATTAGCAATGATAGTCTTGTGTTATCTCATTAGTCATATGGATTCCACATGTAACCTTCTTGTGGACTTTCTGTGATTAGTAACTAGCACGGACTATGAAGTGAGGACACATATATAATTTCTTTCAAAAAATGATTGGGTTAAAGAAGGAAATCCCAAGCCTTACAACCTTAAGACAAATAAAAATAGCAATACCCTATCTTAAAGTTATACAGAAAAGCAGGAAAAATCAAACAGACTACACACTATTCTGTACAGGAGTATATATATTCCTCTGTGTGTATTATGCAAATATACCTACATGTATTCTATATACACATGTATGTGCACACAGATGTATGTATACATATACACATGTAGAGGAAAAAACCTAATTCCAACCATTTGCAGATTTTTCCTTTTTGGAACATACAACCGACATCAGAAATACTTTCATACGCCTGCAGTGAACACTTTGCATTATCCTCTAGTAACCTAAAATTCTGCCATTTCTCAAATGATCACCGATTCCTCTGGTTAGAAAGGATTTTTTTTTGTTTGTTTTTTAATCTGTATGAATTACAGTCATATTTTTAACTAACTTTAAAAGCCTTTAAGTCATACTGGATACATTTAAAAGACATAATTCTGCAAAAAAATAAAACTGACAGCACAATATCATTTAGCTGTTACATACACTTTGGATGCAATCTTCATGTATCCCCCTCATTCCCCTCTGCATTATGGTAATCTGAATTAACATTTTCTCAGCTACAAATTATTTTCTGGAGGCTTCAAAGCTTTATGCATGAAGACTATAAAAATTCTGGTACTAAAAGCATGAAATGATCTGATGAAAGAAAAAGGATATCATATTTTAAGTTTGCACTATTACTGTAAATGTTTGTATGTTTGATGTTTACCACTGCCATCAAGTTGTAAGTGTTCACAGAGCCATCATCTTTTATTTTACAACAAGAAAATGTTCAGTAGAATCCACATGTTCAAGGTGTTCCTATTAATCAAAATAAATGTCCTAAGACTTTATTAATGAACTGCATTTAGCAAAAATTCAGTTAATACTAAATGCATGAAAATTACACTTTAAATATTTTTTCTTCTAAAGCTGTTACCCTGTACTGTTTCATAAAATCTGTTCTGATCATAATTTCATCTATTTTTCTATTTAAATTGGTATTTAAAGGCATATAGTAATAAATCAGCAATACAAGAAAATGAAAAATTAATCAAGATATGCATCATTAGCCTATGACATTGGAGAGAGTTTTCTTAATTCACAGATGGCCAAATTTATTACATATATCATACACCAAGCAAAAGGTTAAATCTTCCATAAAGACTTCTGCAAATAGGATGAAAGACAATTACAAAGTATATACACAGGGAATAAGCATAAGAAACACTTTTTTTAAATTGCAGTTGTTAAGTCATTTTAGAGAAATGAATTCACTAAAAAAAATAATTTAAAAAGTAGTTACATTCAGACCCGAGCTTGGGAGAGAGAATAATTCATATTAACCCTCTCCTTTATCTCCCTTTTGTCCACAACAACTCAAAGCAACAGCATGGTTACTCTGGGGACTACCCAAGACCTGCAAAAAAAGCCCCAGACTTCCTTGCTACCACCCTGCTACAGTATCTTTTCCTCAGGTGCTATGTAGTCTCTCACCATGCTAGATATTTCACATGAAATATCTTCATTTTTCCCTGCTTAGGAAGAGCTGGAAAAAATAAAGGGCTATTCAGATTCTGTTCCTATTCCACAAGGGTGGTCTTTTACACCCACCCAAGCCCCAAGGAGCTGGTGTATGTACAGTGGCTGCAATACATTATGGAGTTTAAATGTAAAGTACAAATTCTTATCTTTATTGGCCATTAAAGTACCTTTTCCAATACAAATATGCGGAGTTTCCATCCACCCTGCTCTACTGGAATACTGAAGGAAGATTTAGTGTCTATGAACATGGAACACAGAGCAATGTAAGCAGCTCACCTGGGCCCTGCTAGACAGAGCAGTACTTACAGCTCGGTGAACACCTTTAACTGGGCTGAGACATGTGGGATTTATTTAATGTAATAATAAAATTGGAGGTAGATCATGGAGATCCACAATCCAACACGGACAATAAAAGCAGCACTAACCTTGGCTCACTGCGGCTCAGAGTAAGCACGTCTCCCTTATAAAAAGCTATAAAAAATAAAAAAACCCTGCATGACTAAACATCAGAGAACAGTGAGAATGATCAAACATATGAAGTAGTTTTCACATAAGCAACCATATTGACTACAGCTTTTCAACCAGATAGAAAAGATGACTATGGTGAGTACAGAATGGAAGTATATAAAACCATAAAGACTATTGAAGAAATACATAAAGAATGAAGATTTACTTTCTCTTCCCAGAGAAGAATTAACGTGCACCAAATGAAATCAGCAACTAGTGGGTTCAAAACAAAAATGACAGATCCTACACCAGGAAGTAAACTGTGTAATTCTTCTGTGATGTTGTAGGTGTTAAAAAGAGTTCCCATCAACTCAAACAGCTTTTGACAAATTCATGGAAGAAGATTCTACCACAGGCTATTAAAGACAAAATTTCCCCATAAAGCTTTCTGCCGAGAATGTCTTTAAGCCACAAGCCACTGCACACTGGTAGGTATTTGAGGGAGTTATGACTATAAATTTATCCCATTCTTACAGCAGATGCCTAGGAATGAGTATAAATCACTGCAGGAGATAAGATACACCAGGCTATACATCCCTTAGCTTTGATCCAACACACGGCCCTTCTCACAGCTGGCTCCTCTTCTGTCCCTCCCAGACAAGGCCTCCACCTGTTATTTCTATACACTCCACATCTAATGATTCAGTGCTGCATTCAAAGTGTGCCAGTATTCCAACTATCCATCTATATACTGTGAAGATAGCCTGTATTTATTCTGGTGAGGAGTGGGCTTTTTGCATTTAAATTACTTTATTTATAAAAAGTGTTCAGAGGAAGAAGTTCCTTATCAGAGGGAGAAAAAACCCATCCCAGAATGGAAAAAAAACATCCTAGAATGGAACAGATATATTTGCCAGATCAGGGCAGATTTACCAAGGTCCACAGACCTGCTTTCAGTAGACGCAATTTTTCCCCTGCTACAAGTTATGCAAAAGGGATGATATTTCCCCAGGGTAGCATTTTATAAAGTCACAACCTTAATTTGAGGTTGAAAGCCTCTTGCACAACATACATCCACACACTTCCCTTAAAAGGGGAGACATGCCCAGAGAAGTAGTGCCAGTTTAGCAAGTATGTATATGTGCAGAATATTTTGATTATTATACATATTTCCATTTAACTAGCTCCTCTATAGGTTTTCTATCATTAGCAAAAATAATTTTTAAAGTTTAATTGAGTAAAGTTTTTTTTTTTCCTCAAGTGCCATGTATTCCCTCACCATGCCAGGTATTTTACATGAAATCTCTTCCTTTTTTAGGTAAGTGGGTGACAGTACTTACCTGAATAATAGTCCCTTGGCCTGGCAGAGTCAGTAAATGGAAAAATGCCACCTAAATATAAAAACACATGTGCTATTAGAATAAAATAATCACACTGTCTTTCTTTATAAAATACAAATATCAAAGTAATCTTTCTTTCAGAGTCTGTTTCACGATACAAATATAAACCACAGGTATCTAAGAATTTTTTCGACATCAGTGAGACAATATAGTATTGGTAAGCTTGTAAACTGTTTCAGATTTTATAGTATCATCCCACGTTGAAGCAACATATCCATGTAGACTAGAAAAACGCAAACCTACCTAACAAATGCTCTTCAGAACATAAAATGAATAATTTCTGCACTGAGACTATACAATTGCTAAAATAGGGTTAATGCACAGAAAATTCAGGACAGGAGTAACACTGCACTGTTTCTGCTCTTCTACACAGGAGAAAAAGATGGACCTGTGTGCTGGAACATTCTTTCCTCCAAGTCTTAGTCACACAGCAGCTGTCACAGCAGCAGAATCGCCATAGCACGTTTCACCAACAGTACCATGGGTTTTATCACAGAATCCTAAAATAATTCAGTTTGGACGGGACCTCAGAAGGTCCCTAGCCCAGCTCCCCCTGAGCAGGGGTAGCTATGAGATCAGACAAGGGTACTCAGTCCGAGCTTTATCTTGTCAAGTCTTGAAAACATGGAAGGACGGAGACTTCTGAAGCTCCCTAGGCAGTTTGATCCAATGCCTGCCTGTCCTAATACCCCATCAGATGGCTCCCCCATGCCACAGAAACATGCAATACTGACATTTAACTGATGTGATGCTTTATGTCTGGTCACTGCGGTGGGGTAGGAAATCTGACACTTCAGTCTCTATTTTGCCACTTAAAACCGCTAACCATACACGACTTACAGACTGTACCACTGAACTGCAATAAAACCTCCTGTGAAAAGCATACATATTTGAACAAGTAATTTCCCACTGTACAAATACCATATCCCTGGCCAACCTGATGGCACAGTCATGAATAAAGTACTCGATCTAGTAAGTCATCAGACAAAACCCAAATAATTCTGACAGCCAACCCCAGCACAGCTGTCGTGACAGGGCTTAGACTTCCAATTAAAACACTGAAATTTTTGGGAGAGTTCACATACAAGTTTGCAGGGCTGCATTTAAAACAACTGTTAGACTAAAGATAAAATGTTTTTTAAAAGTAAGTATTACTACAGCTTTTCATATTGTAGTAAAACACAGTTGTAAGCTTGAGCATTCCAGTACCAACTTCTCAAGCATCCTGCACTCTTTTTCAAACTGTTGGGATTTCCACTAGAATGGATGCAAGTAGTAGAAATCAACATGAAAGCATATTGTGCTCTGGCATATTTTCATGGCTTCCTCACACTTTAAATGAAGTGACATTATCACTGACATCTTATGTGAAATGTTTTACTCTACATAAACATTTCAAAAGCAGGGTAAAGTGTATTCCTTTAAGTAAAAATATCTGAAAGACACATTTACTGGTTCTTATCATTCATATATAAGAAAAAGAAGTTGACTTTTTTTCTTCTGCAATCACTTTAATAATTAACATAACTTTAATTGCCTAAAAACTTCCTGGAATGGCCTGCATTTCTATATGAAAGACTTACCGAATTTTAAAAACAAAAGTGTCTCTTCTGCAGATTTTATAAATTCAACAAAATTACATACCTGCACAGGCTTTCATGATCTTTTTCAGAGGTCCCATGGTGTACATCAATCCAACAAGAATCCCTGCAAGATGCCCAGCAAAAGAAGTCCTACAAAAAAGGAAAATCTTTTGATTGATGGGAAGAATTTTTTGTAGGGATGCAAAAGGGGAAGTGCAGAGTATGTTGTAAGCAACAAAGTCCCCAAGTGAGACCAGGCATAAAGAAATGACTTGCATAGAAAGGACATAGTGCCAAGTTTTCTTTCTTCCTAACTATCTTAAAATTAGTAGATATATATAGTTACAGAAAAATATCTAACAGATCTTGAAGAAGCTAGAAACTAATTGGAGAGATCATTTTAATTCCTTGTTTAAAGGACAAAATTACTATTTTCCTAAAAGAGTTTAAAGACTTACTGAAGTAGGAAACTAGTTTTCATCTATAAAAAAAGTAAATCCACAGAATTATACTACAATGTCTAAGTGGGATCTACCAAAACATTTACAGTTTCAAGTAAAAGCATAAATACAGCACTACTGCCCCATCAATACAATCCTACAAGTAGTCTAAGGATGAATGCAGATCCATTAAACTTTGTAACACAGTGCATTCAAAATTAAAAGAATGAGTGAAATACCGATATCCAAATTATTTTCTATACATACAATTTCTATATGAAAATGGACAATGGTATTTTTAAAGAATGAAAAACCTCTACAGCCTTTGAGAAATCAATATGGAAGCACATGTTTACAGTAAATAAGATTTGCTCCAAGTATTGCCATGACTGTGGGGTACTCTATAAACTCATAAATCAATATTCACATTCAAATTAAAAGTTAAACTCTTTTCAGTTGAATAAGGTTTAATGACTACTAGTAAATCGTTCACTTCTATTATGAAGTTAGAAAAGCCAAAACACTGAACATTAAGATTTCCTAGTATGTGCAGTTACAGATAACTCAGTTCACTGGATTTATACTGGCTGTCCAAAGACCCAAGTAATATGAGCTTTTTTTCCTTTATAAAGCAGAAATGAAGCCTCTGTTTCATTTAGATAGATCTAAACATTATGCTTTTCACATTCTACTCAGAAATGCAAAAAAGTTATACAGATGACAGCATATGCACTCATCATAATACAGCTTCCAGGCATCACTAGTAAAACTGTACAAGAAATTGCATGTGTCACTAAGGGGGAGAAAGACCAAATCTAAATCCACTCTTTTGCCACCTACTTAACCACAAATATCTATTCTGCTATGCAGAGCTGTGGTTCTCTGCCTTAAGCAACCAAAAATTTTTCCAAGAGTAACACATAAACGATGATGTGAAAATTTATAGGCAAGAGGTAGTTACCAAAATGAAGTACCTATAAGGAATTAATTTTCCAAACAGATTTTCCAAATTTGTGAAGAAAACACGCCTGACTTGGAGTTGTCTATACACAGAAAACATTAAATACTTCAAAATACCTTACTCTAGAAATCACCAACATGAAACTGATTTGCCTATATTCCTGGCAGTATTTTAAACATATTTTACACTCATCTTGATTTATCTGAGCACAACACTGCTCCATAAAACCCAAAGTCAAGGTCTTTGCTGGCAATACAGTGAAGTTGTATATTTACACAATATGAATGATCAAAACCCTTCAACTTTAAAAAGTCTTTGGAGGGATAATTTCCACTTTGTATCTATTCAGTAGGTTAGTGTACTAAATGTCTAAACAGTATTAATTGTTTAATTATAAATTATATTCAAGGAATAAAGTTCCAAGCTCAAAACCAGTGAGTCCCAAAAAAGAAGAAATTGGGCAAAAACACCAGGAGGCCTGCATGTGTGAAGAAGGAGCTCCTGGACAAACTCAAACACAAAAAAGAAGCCTACAGAGGGTGGAAGCCAGTACAGGTAGCCTGGGAGGAACACAGAGAAATTGTCTGAGCAGCCAGGCATCAGGTCAGGAAAGCTAAAGCCCTGAGAGATTAAATCTGGCCAGGGACACCAAGGGCAACAAGAAAAGCTTCTATAGCTATGACAGTGGTAAAAGGAAGACTGGGCAAAAGGTGGGCCCTCTCTGGAAGGCCACCTGGGACACATAAAAGGCTGAGGTACTCAATGACTTTTTTGCCTCAGTCTTCACCAGCAAGTGTTCCAGCCACACTGCCAAGAAGGTACAGGCAGGGACTGGGAGTGTGCTGTAGAAGACTGGGTTCAAGACCATCTAAGAAATCTGAAGATGCATAATACGCCCATGGGACCTGGCAAGATGCACCCACAGGTCCTGAGGGAACTGGCAGATGGAGTGGCTAAGCCACTATCCAGCACATTTGAGAAGTGGTGGAAGTCCAGTGAAGTTCTCACTGACTAGAAAAGGGGAAATATAACCCTTATTTTAAAAAAGGGGAAAAAGGAAGACCTGTTGAACTACAGGCCAGTCAGTCTTACCTCTGTGTCTGGGCAAGATGACAGAGCAGATCCTCCTGGAAATTATCCTAAGGCACATGGAAAATAAGGAGGTGATTGGTGACAGCTGCATGGCTTCGCTAAGGGCAAATAGTGCCTGACAGATTTGGTGGCCTTCTACAACAGCATGGATGAGGGAAGAGCAACCAGTATCACCTACCTGAATTTGTGCAAAGCATTTTAACACTGTCCCACATGACATCCTTGTCTCTAAATTGGCGAGATTTGCATTTAACAGATGGACCACTCAGTGGATAAAGAATTGGCTGGATGGTCACACTCAAAGAGCTGCAGGCAACAACTCGAAGTCCAAGTGGAGACCAGTGATGAGTGGTGCTCCTCACAGGTCAGTACTCAGGTCAAAGGACTACAGACTAATCACTATCTTCTGTTCCCAGATAAAACTATTTGTTCAACAATTATTAGGTCGCATTATTTGTGGATGCAACCAAGGTAAGAACACCAGAAGCAGAAAACAGATTTGTCAAGAAAAACAAATCACGTCAAATCAACCAAAATACCTTCTTTTGACAGGGCAATAAGCCTCATGGAAAGGGAGAGTTAGCAGATGTCACACATCCTGTAAGAACGCAACTGTCTCACAGCATTTGCCTCAAAGAAGATTTAAAAACCTTAAACTCTAAAAGTACAGCAGATCCCCAAGTGGTTGGAAAGCTTGACTTGATACTTAACAGTGATTCATCATCAAACTTAGGATACGAATCAAGTGGATTTCTGCAAGAGTCTATTCCAAATATTTAAAAATTACAAGCTAAGAGAAGCTGTAAGGGTCACTGGAGATGGCATTACGGTTTAAAGCAACCCTGACAAAATGAAGTAGCAGTATGGAAAAAACAGGCTGCAATTCAATAAAGACAAATAAGGAGCTCTGAACATACCACTGAAATCATCAACTATACAAACAGGCTAGAAGCGAGTGGCAAGTAGATCTTCAGGACAGACCCTGGGGCGCACACACTGAATTACACAATAAAGCACAGATCAACACGTCACACCACTACAGAAAAGACAAGCGTTTCACTGGAAATATGTAAAAATGAGCACTATCTGGAAGTAAAATGAAGTAGCCTTCCACTCTACTCAGCAAATCTGAAGGGATCACAATCACTTAAGTCCACTGGAGAATTCCCCCGCAGATACAATCATCTTAAAATACAGAGAAGATTGTCACAAATAGGAACGAATACACTCTCCACATTCTCAATCTATAGGATAAGGAGTAACAGACATCACTCACAGCAACAGATTTAAAAACATTTAAGTAGCAGAATTCAGATTCACATGGATCCTCTATAATCATTCTTATTTTATAAAGAAAATAGACTAGAATTATTCAATTTAAGTAAATTACATAAAGTAACTGTTTTACACATGCAATTAATGTTCTTCTATCTACATGCCTTGGTTCAAAGCAGACACTCCTGCTTTCAATTAACTATATTTGAACAACTAATCCTAAATAATACTTCAATGTCACTCTTGTCATTTTACTACATTTTACAGTGAATTTTAATTTTCAGTAGATTGCCTTTTTAAAAAATTTGTATAAAAATCTTTCCTATAAGGCTGTATGCGTTTTATCTTTAGACATCTAAGTTAATGGCAAAACTACAACTGTTTTCAAAAGGTAGGATTATATGCCAAATTTAGAAATAAATGCCAGGGATTTTGATTGAAAAGAAATCAATAAACAGTCTACAAACAGCACAAAATAAATTGTATGAAGAAGTCTTGCCCAAGCATGTATTACAAAGGCTCCTTTCACTTGTATTATAAATCCCACCTCATCTTTCTTGACTAATCCAGAAAACTGAGGTTACTCCTTTTTTCTGGTTTTATATATAGTAAATAATCCTGGATATAATTAAAAACTCCTCTAATATCAGTGATAAAGCAGCCTCCATCACCAACTGATTCCAAATTACAGCTTTTTACACTAGTCATAAGAATAGCAGCATCTTGACTGGAATGTGTATTTTACTAGGTAAAAATTAACTGTTGTTTTTCAGTTAGAAAAATGAAGAAACATTCTCATGATGGCAACATGATAAACTACTGCCTGTCTTCCTGCTGGTTAATAAAGACAAATTGACAGATAATTATTATTTTTTCCATCATACAATTTTCAGCTTCTATTCAGTTCAGCTGAACTTTGAATGGGAATAAACCCAGGGTATTTGACTTTTTACATTGCTTATTTTTCTCTAAATGTCAATGAGCTTTATCAATATTAATTAATGTTCTCCCTGGAACCAAGAAATCCAAATGATGTCTCATTTAACTTGTTTGAAAATGTAGATATCCCCAGAGATCTTATTTATCTCAACCATTCACTTCATACTAATGATAATTATGCAGTATGTCTAAATACCATTTCCTGAAGACATTTGCCACCAAGCTGATGTGCCCATTACTTCAGAAAAGTCTTCTAAACAGAATTAATTATACTTTTTCATTTGGCTGTGTAATTTCCATGAAAACTGGTATCATGAGAGGGAAAGCCACTCAGACTGCCTTTGCTATTCACATACAAGAGATTATGACCCACTGTTTACAAGCCTCTCTGTATTAATTTTTACATTAATATTGTTCCAGTGTCCTTACAATGAATTCAAATGAATTCTTCACTGTTGGTGAATTTATCCTGGATTGTTTCAATTCGGTGTCAGTTGTCCAATTCAAATGCAAACAGAGCAAGAAAGCCAGCGCCTATCACTTAACTTCCCTACCTTCTTCCTAACAGCAAACCCCAGACTGGTAACCATTACTATTTAAGCATGTAATTCTACCACAGGGCAAAGCTACTTACTTAGCAACAAAAGTATGTCTTCAGCTTAAGACATTGCTGCAGTGTTTTGTGAAAAGATCCTACTTCCATGCATCTCTTAGTCCAAGGCTGCGCTAGGAAGCATGTGTTCACTTAACAAGCAAACAAAGGAGTAATATCAAAGTAAGGTACTACAGGAATCTAGATCAACTTCATTTCTGAAAAAGTTAATTTTTGAGAGCATGGGAATCCAATCTATGTATTTATACATCGTTTATTTCCAAACTAACACAAGCAGAGTCACCTGCACGTGACAATTTAAACAATTTGCTACAAAATTAAATCTTGCTTAGAAAGCAGGCCATGCTGGGTTTGATTGAGTTTTTTGGGGTTTTTGGTTGGTTATGTTTGTGGGTGGTTTTTTGTTTGAGTGTGGGGTTTTTTTGTTTTTAATGAAAAGCTCAGTATTTGTATTATGCTTACCTGTTCGACCATGATCTGCTTTGTTATTCTGATTTCCAGTGGATCCTTGAATCCAGGTGAAATGAAGCAACAACTAATTGTCATTGTTGATTCATTATCCATTAAACCGTGTAACATTTTCATTGTCAGCTATGAATGCTAATGACAATGATCTGCACCTCTATTGCCAAATGTAGATCTGTTGCTATTCTGCTGTGCTTGTGTCCTTGTGTGAGATAGTTCTCAATTTGCAGTCTTCTCTTTTTTTAAGATTAAGAACTCTAAAACCATCATAAGTTGCCAAAAAAAGAAAACAAGTCACAGAACTGGCTCAGATCAACACTTAACCGTACAGTTTATTTAGAAGTTATGAAGAGAAACTTGGAAACAAACTTAAGGCTATAACTAATTTAGAAAATAGAAAAAACACAAGGAAGAATTATACATTTTATGGACTGCATCATCCACGTATCCGGAAAATGTTTTCAGACATCTGAGTCAAAACATAGGTCAAAAGGAGGCCTAGAGAAATGCCTAAGTTAGTTTTCAGAGATGCAGTGAGCTACAGAAATCTTAAGACATCTTTGAGATCCTCTGAACTCCAGAATAGCAAGTTTCACTATTTCAACAAACAATGAAGAGAGCAATTCTGGACAGTCACAAACCTCAACACTTCCAAATGCTGAAAAAAACCCCACCTCTACCCTTCTCCACTCATAGCTTCCCACTCTCCCATTATTTTAATCCTTTGTTACTCTTTAACTTTCTTAAAAATAAGCTTGAAAAAAACTGTGATGTCCAGCTTCCAACCCCAAAGTGTCTTCTTTGTCAATCTGATAAATACTTGAGTTAGTTCAGAAACAACCTGACAGAAAAGCTTTTCCCTTAATAGTGAGTATATGTAAAGCACTTGAATGCAAAAGGGACAGATGACTTCAGATACTACATGCTCAATTCTGGAAGAGGCACAGAGATCAAACTTTTCACATGCCTGTTCTTTTGTCAAAGAAATAATCTCAAGGATTGCTACATGAAGCCTACGTTTCAATATCCTTACTTTATGGAAGGTAAAGATTAGAAAGGTATTACAGGTCTTAAAATTTCCCCATAACAAAAACATTAATGAGAAAGACATGAACTTAACTGATGCCAGTAAAACCTTAAATCCTCTCCTAGAACACAAATCAAAGTTTTCAAGAGCCCCAATATAACTTCTAAATCCTTCATTGGCTATGGATTCTTGGGTGATCCTGATACTTCATCAGTCCACTAAGGCAGGTCCAAATTTATTGCATGTATTTCTGACTGGACAGAAATCTGCCCCAGTTACTGACCTCTTACTTATTCAAAACTAAATTATGCAATTAGATCTACAAAGGGACACCATTTAATCAGACGTTTCAAATATTACAACATGCCCTGAGCACACAGATAAGCATGTAAAAGCAATGCTCTGAGAGCTACAATTGTCACGGTTCATTTCAAGGCAGCAGTCAGTTACTAATTAAATATGCTGTGTTCTAGGACATGAATTTCTGGAGATTATTACTTGTTTTCCATGGCCCCCATTATCATGTAAGTGTTGTGAAATTGTCCTATTAAGAGTGCATGTAACAATGTAGAAGTTCTTTAGATGAGGCAGCAATCTAAGCTTCCATAAAATTATGAAAAGATTTTTTGACGTTTCTGGACCTTCTATTCGCTTTCTACCCCAATGACATTTCTGCAGTAATGCAACTGAAAAACAGTAGCACCCAACCACTGAACTCATGTTTTTCCTCTAACAGATAGAGTATGGTAGGCTCACTGTTTTACTTCAGACAATGTTCTTTCATTATTCTAGAATAAAAACCAGTAATATTAAACATATCACCAAATAAAACCTATGTTCAGCTAACATGACAGTTTATATTTTTCAGAAGAATGTTTTTAAGGCACTGAAAATTTTGGGTTTACACTTGTAGTAACGCCATGGAAGTGACCTCTCAAGCTCACACTTAAAATTGCATTTGGAACAAAGTACTCTGTAGTTCTTTTAACCTACAATTCCTTGCTGCAGTCAATCAGGCAGTAAGTCATAAAGCAATATGCCCAGTGTTTAACATGAGTAATATCTGAACACTTATTCTGGTCTAGGAAATGTTCTATCTGCTATATTTTAGTACCTGACAAAGAATATGTCCAGTATTGCTCCCCGCTTTTTTTTTTTTTTAATTGTTTCTGAAAAGTAGGAAATTGCATATAACTGTAAATTTGGTGTCTGTACTTTGCATATATTCACCAATATGACTGACAGTTATAAAATATTATACAAGAAAGTTACTGATTTGCAACTAGAACTCCTGAAATGAATTGCCAAGGAAAAGAAAGGCACTGTTCTCACAGAGGCAGGGGTGGATGAACTGTGCTGGCAGAACTGGGCACACAAGAAAACTGAAGGAGATGATCAGCAAGATGGCAGGACAGTGAAACTGCATAAAATTTGCAGAATACTGGATGACAGAGGGGTGACTACAACAAATGGACAGAAGGAACTAGGATAGAAATAGCAAGCAAACTTTGGAATGCTTTTTGCTAATGAAGCCCTTGGCACTACAGTATATTAGTTTGGTTACTTTGATGAAAATGCATGTCCCTTTTCCTTGTCCATCAGCTTTTATTATCTTCCTTCAAATACTTAGGAATACCTTCTGGGCATGGTATTTCAGTTTTTTGTTCTCAGAATGTGCTCAGAATAGAGGGTGTTAAGGAAAAAAAGCAGACTGTAGCCTCAATGCTCCGTTTGGATACCAGCTAACACACACATACCTCATAATACATTTCAAACTACTTCAGGTATTTCAAAAGTCAGGAGGAGAGATCTGGGCTATTAAATACACTTACCCTGGCGAGATTAAATGAATAGCCACCAGCTCCACCCAACAAGCATATTTACTGGGTATCTGCAATCCAAGGACACTGCTGACTCTTCCTGGATTGTAATGGTTGTTAAGAACTTTCAAAGCAAACAAGACTCCTGCAAACAAGACAAAATCACATAAAGAGAGAGGTACTTGTGCCCAGGTAACAATGAAATGCAAACAACATTAACTACTGAAGTACCATGCAATTTCACAGCACCATGATGCATACTGTTGCATGCCAGAACAGCAGTTCTGAACTGTTTTTTCAGTGATACTTTTCAGTGACATAAAAAAAAAAGCACATATTTGTATAACAGCCAGTTTTAATCTGCTTTTTAATATGCCTACTCACTGTATGTATTCAAGTATTCAAACTACACAAATGTAGTTTTTAAATGGGAGTTCTGTTGAAATAATTGAGAAATTTATTGAGCTAAAAAAAATGTGCCATCAGCTGAGAAAAGCCATTACTGAAAACAAGACAGATATACATGAAGCTCAACAGTAGGCTCAAATTCTGAATTAATGGAAAATCATCTTACATATACTCCAGAATCACTTGTTTCTGAAAAAAAAAGTAAATAAATCGCCTTTAATCACAATAAATAATCATTCATTTATAATTGACTGCAACTGTTTTATCATGCAAACAATAGCTGATATGACAGAATAAATTCACATAATGTATTGGAACTTTCAAAATGTTTTTGAAAAAGTTCCTCTGAAGAGAAAGCTCATACAGTTATCTGGGGGAAAAAATCTGGAAATTTGAAAAATAAAAGATTTGACATGGAAAAGATCGTAGAGTTGAACGCCAATACAGATATACTAAATAAAAACATGAAAAGGTTTCCCTCCCCTCCCAAAGAAAACAAGATAGCAAAATTCCTTAATCTATTCAGTGATGTAAAAATTGTTATTCTAGGATCAAATACAGACAGGAATGTGTGCACGCACATACACACATGCTCAGGCTACTGCTGCTGATAAAACTGGACTTGTTCAGAAACTATAAATTTATTAAAGGAAAGAAACATTTGATAGCAGCAGCATAGTTTAAGAGTCATCTCCACTCAATCCACCCCACCCTTGGCTCACCAGAACCCTGTTTGTACAGCTTTGTGGTGGTGGGGTTTTTTTGTTTACTTTTTTTTTTTTTTTTTTAAGCATCTGCTGGAACTGCCTGACCTGGTATATTGTCAGGTTCCATCCAGGGGGACAAGGGGCAGGTCTGTTTCACCTATTTAAAATAAAATAAAAAAATCCAGGCATCCTAAAACTCTTAAAATCTCTTAAAGTGAATGGTTCATAAATACCCGTACAGACTAGCTCTTAAAGAAATAGTTATCAGGAAAATACTCATATTTTCTTCAACAGCTGTTCTGTATACATGCCACTTGCCCCAACTGAAGAGAAACTACCTATGCTGAAGGTCACATTGAGAATGTTGAAGGCCTAAGAAAGATCAACTATTGATTAGTTGATTGTCAGACCTACTTTAATCTGCTGCCTGAAAAATGGTCAAATGCATGTGCACATTGGCTGTAGACCCCATATTTCCAAGCTTCGAATATTCAAAAGATGCTGCAGAAGGTAAGTGACATCAGAACAGGCTGCAATACTCAATGCTAGACCTGAACTATCTACTTTGCAGAACATGTAAATTAAGCTTCAATTAGGTAATCCCTAAATAGTCAAAAGGCTTGATTTTTTGTGCTCTGCACAAATGGCTTAGTAGATTAGAGGCTTAGTCCCACTATCTTTTTAGTTCACTAAAATACATATGCTCCAGCTGATATTGTAGCATGGCTGATGTGAGTTTCTCTTAAGGAATGACATGAGGACCCCATCTGGCCCATCATAAATACTTGAAATTTTCACCCTTCTCATTCTTAGTGAGAACCAGTTGGCACTAGGCTGTTTTGAAGTACGGACTGATAGGAACATCTAGGGAAAGCCTCACGTGGACGGTGCACTATATAAGTGAATACCCGAAACAGATACTTCTTCACAACTTCCAGGTCTCAGTTTCTCATCCCACAGTCTAAGATGATACAAGAAAAGAGGTTCAAAAAGAATCTTGATGGCAGCACCTCCAAGTCGTTCACAAAGAATAATGCTAGAGAGCTCACTTCCCCCACAAATCCCCCAGCAATAGTTGGGAGTACCGTGTAAGAGCTAACCTTATAAAGCTGAGACCGGACTGAGTGCACACGTTTCAGTCAGTTTACCACTAATAAAATATATTCAGTGGGGTTCTGCCGTCACTGTTAGGGAACAGCAAGAGTGGACACTCCGCAGAGGGGTAGCTGAAAGGAGGAGGGGTCCCACTCGCGCAGTCCCTGGGCAGGGTGCACAAGGCAGGCTGGTGACGGTAAGTGGGGCTGGCCAGGCACAGATTCAGCTCAGACAGGGACAACACAGAGGATTTGAGCTTAAAAGCAGCTGCTGAGCAGTGAGGTAAAAAAAGGCCCCCAGCGAGGCTTCCCTCAGCCATCTCACATACCTCTTTTCCCATTAGTTGGAGGTCGGTCACAGCTACCCAGGATCAGAGCTGTCCTTAAGCAAAGGCAGCCAAACCCCTCAGGGGAAGAGGTGGCACTCAGGGCCCCTAACAGCCACCGTAAAGGCAAATATTACAACTCTGCATGTCTCGTTACCAAAGGGCAGGCAACCAGAGAGTCTGTTAAGCTCTGAATGAGCAACTGAATACCACAAGAAACCCTCAGTGGTGTTGAAACACCTTCCTCATAGGCTGAAATGGAGGGCTTGCCTTCTAAGAATGCTAGGTCCTAGCGACAGCAAGGAAAAATCATACTTCTCTAGAAGAGCAGTGCTACTTCTCCACTTGACTACAGATTCTTTTTAAGAGTTCACTGACTTGAAACTTTGACCTCCTAAGTAAGATGACCAGACCATTACTCGAAGATGACCAAATTCAGGTGCTTGGATGCTTCTAACAGAAGCAAACCTATGAGAGTCTCTCTAAAGACATGCATGAATAATTTGTAATCTGAAGACAGAAATTTTAAAGTGATAGGCTTTTCTAGAACCCACCTAACAAAAGCGTTATTTACATCAGAAAAAGAAAA